>NW_006921601.1:1673207-1687081 GCF_000298275.1 Orycteropus afer afer | reverse complement strand
TTGTTTTCATAGTACTTTTCTGGAAATGGGAACCATTATTGGTTTTTTTTTTTTTTTTTTTTTATGTTGCCCCATCCTTGCATACCAGGTATGAATCCCACTTGGTCAGGATGTATTATTTTTTGGATTCTGTTGGCTAGGATTTTGCTAAAGATTTTTGCTTCTATTCATGAGGGATATTGGTCTGTAGTCTTCCTTTTTAGTGGTATTTTCCCTGGTTTTGGTATCAGTATTATGCTTGCTTCATAGAACGAATTTGGGAATACTCCATCTTTATCTATGTTCTAGAATAGTTTGAGTAGTGTAGGTGTCAACTTTTCCCTGAACATTTGGTAAAATTCTCCAGTAATGCTGTCTGGGTCAGGCCTTTTTTTTTTTTTTTTTGTGGAAAGTTTTTTTTATGACCTACTCAATTTCTTCTTTTGTTATGGGTCTGTTCAAATGTTTTATCTCTGGCTAGGATAGTTTGTGTAGGTCTTGTATTTCTAGAACTTTGTCCATCTCTTCTAGGTTCTTGAATATTTTGGAGTACAGCTCTTCATAATATTCTGTTATTATCTTCTTATTTCATTTGGTTCTGTTGTGATGTCACTCTTTTTATTTATTGTGTTATTTACAATTTTGTTAATCTTTTCAAAGAAACAGCTTCTTGTTTTGTTGATTTTCTCTATTGTTTTTTGCTTCATTTTTTTCTGCTCTGATCTTTATTATTTCTTTACTTCTGATTAGTGTAGGATTTTTTTGTTACTCTTTTTCTAATTGTTGGAGTTGTTGAGTTAAAGTGTTGATTTTGATTTTTTCCTCTTTTTTGATGTGTACATTTATTGCTATAAACTGATCTCTGAGTACTGCCTGCACTGTGTCCTGAAGGTTTTGGTAAGTTGTATCTTCATTCTCACTTGTTTCTAGGAATTTTTTTGTTTCACTCTTTATTTCTTCTGTTACCTGGTAGTTGTTGAGCAGTGTGTTATTCTGTGCCCACACATTTGATATTTTTTTCCTTCATCTTCCTATTATTGATTTCTAATTTTGTGGCATTGTGATTCAAGAAGATGCTTTGTAGTAGTTCAATGTTTCTGAATTTATTGAGGCCTGTTTTGTGTCCTAACATATGGTCTAATCTGGAGAATGATCCATGGGCACTGGAGAAGAATGTGTATTGTGCTTTTGTTGGGTGGAGCACTCTGCATATGTCTATGAAGTTAGGTTGGTTGATTGTGTTGTTGAGTTCTTCTGTATCTATGCCTTTTCTGTTGTTCTGTCCCTCCTCGAAAGTAGTGTGTTAAAGTCTCCTACTACTATTGTAGAGTTGTCTATTTTTCTTTTCAACATATGAATTCAGTTAATAATTGTTTTATGTATTTTGGAGCGCTTTTATTGGATGCATAGTTATTTATTACGGTAAAGTCTTCTTGGTCAATTGACCCTTTTAGCATCATATAGTGTTCTTCTTTGTCCCTTATGCTTTTTCACTTTGAAGTCTATTTTATCAGAAATTAATATTGCCACTCCTGCTCTTTTTTTCAGTTGCAATTAGGTTGATGTATTTTTTTTCCCACTCCTTAATTTTTAAATTTGTTTTTATCTTTGTGTCTAAGGTGGGTCTCTTGTAGGCAGCAAATCAATGGGTCTTCTTTTCTTATCCAATCTGCCACTCTCTTTCTCTTGACTGGTGCATTTAGTCCATTCACATTGAGTGTAATTGTTGTTATTTGCCGTCAAGTCAGATCTGACTCATAGTGACCCCTCCTTGGGTTTCTGAGGCAGTATCACTATGGAAGAAGATTGCCCAACGTTCCTTCCGAGGAGTGGCTGTTGGTTTTGAACTGTCAGCCTTCTGGTTAGCAGTCAAATGCCTTAGACATTATGCCACCATGATTTTATTGCTGTTATCTATTGTGTTTTTTGTTGTGTTGTTGGTGATTTCCTTGTTCCAAATATATTTCTGTGCTGAGTTCATTTTGTTATCAAGTGTTTTTTCTCTTTTCTTCCTTGTTGGTTTTGTGTTTACTAAGCCCATGTGTTTTTCTTCTTTCAGAGTTTGCTTCAGAGGATTGTTAATTTTCTTTGTGGTTACCCTAAAGTAAATTCCTTTCTCCTCAAGTTTGGAATAGTCTGTTCTATAAAGACACTATCCTATCTCCCTCTCCCTTTGGAAATTTTGTAATTAAAACGTTTATTCCCTCTATTTGCTTTGTTGCTATTATCATCTGCAGATTGACTCCCTTATTTCTCTGTGTACATTATTTTATGAACTTACTTTGAACATCTATTTCTCGTTTCAATTCTAAGTGGTGGTGTCAAGTGTCTTAATTTTAGTTTGTTGTTCTTTGTTGTGGGTTCTCTATTGGAAGCACTCCCATTGGCATTTCTTGTAGGTTGGCCTGGTTTTCACAAATTCCCTTAATTTCTGTTTGTCTGAGAATGTCTTGAATTCACCCTCATATTTAAGAGACAATTTGGCTGGATGTATGATTCTTGGTTGGAAATTCTTTTCCTTCAAGGTTTTATATATGCCATCCCATTGCCTTCTTGCCTGCATGGTTTCTGCTGAGAAATCAGTCTTATTTGTTTTCCACTTTAGGTAACGTTTCATTTTTCCTGAGCTGCTCCCAAGATTCTTTCTTTGTCTTTGGTTTTGGAGAGTTTGATTATGATATGACTTGGTGACTTTCTCTTGGGATCTACTATCCTGTATGGGATTTGTTGAGCTTCTTGGATAGAAATCTTTTTTTCATGATATGGGGGAAATTTTCTGTTAGCAAGTCTTTGACAATTTTCTGTTTTTTTTTTTTTTTTTCTCCTCTTGTTCTGGTATTCCAATCAGTCATATGTTGTTTCTTTTCATGTTATACCATATAACTCTTAGCTTCTCTTCATTTCTCTTAAATCTTTGTTCTGACTTTTCTTCATACAGGCTGATGTCAAGGGATTTGTTTTCTAGTTGGGAAGTGCATTCTTCAGCCAGTTCTAGTCTACTCTTTTGTCCTTTCACTGTGTTATCTATCTCTTTTAGGGTTCATCTTCTGGATTTCTAATTGCTGTTTTTGTATGAGTTCTAATTGTGTATTTTCTTCTTACTTTGTTCTTGAATGATTTTCCTGAATTCTTCCAGGGTACTGTCTGTCTTCTCATTGTTTCTGTTTATTATTTCCTTGAGCTCTTGGAGAGTCCTATATATACACACCTTCTGAATTCTTTCTCAGATAGTACTATTCCTTGTTCTTCTTCCATTATAGGTAATTCTTTAGGCTGGGCTTTTATTTCTATTGTCTTGCCCTGTTTTTTTTTTTTTTCCCTTATTTTAGGTTGTCTGTTGTTTCCTAGACATTTTGAAGTTGTTGTCTTTAATTGTTAGTTATGTATTGATTTGTTTCACCCTAATTTTATGTTTTACTATATCTGAAGTGTGGAGCAGGTGTACTTCTTTGGCTATTTCCTCAGCTCTCCAGTTTTCTCTGTGTTGGTGAAATCACTGGAGTGGAGGTGGGTACAGGTCTCTGTTCATCATGAAGAGGATTTGGAGTTGGGATGAGCAGGTGTTGTCCACTGTCTGTCATTGATCCTGTGGTGAAGGAGCTATTGGTGTTACCTGTTTATTGGGTGAGGTGTTCAGTGTAATAGCTCCAATTGCCTGGTGGGAGTTTAATGTGTTCCTCCCATTGGATGAGGTATGGGAGAAAAGGGAGAAAGAAAGAAAGAAAGCACCAGAAGCAAGCCCCAGGATAGAGAGTTAGAAGGAGTTTTCCTTATTTGGGGTGATATAATTCAGTCAGCAATGCAGGCATGGGCAGGGTAGTCTGGGTCCTTCTGAGCTGTCTGCTGCTGCTGATGTCTTACTACCAATCAAACATCCACAGTTTAAAACCAACAGACATCCCAATGGATAGAGGGCCACCACTTTCTGCTTGGACTGAGAAGCCAAAAAATCCCAGTACCCAGGTCCACTCTGTGCTAAAATTGAAGAGCTGGACCTGGGCCCACTGTCCTGCACCTGCTCTGGGGCTCCAGCTACTCAGAGGGAGTTTCTCCCTATCTCCTACTCCCCTTTGGACTCTATGGCAGCCCAAACCAAGGGAAGTCTTGATCTGTTTCCCAGTAAGATTATCGTACTCACTCAGAGCCTGAGGTCATCTCATAAAACTCCCAGTGTGGCGATTCTGAGTCCCCAATGCCTGCGGGTTCCATGATTTTTTTTTTTCTCTTATCCTTCCTTCCCTCCTCCTCAACCACTTTTGTATTTCTAATGACTCCTCTTAGTCTCTGTCTCAGCAGGTTCACTTATTTTTCCCAGTTGTTTAATCTGCTCTCTTCCTTTGCCTTCACTGAATCTAGTACTTTATCTTCTCTTTAGTTGCTCATAACTCCAGTATCATTATTTGTATGTTTCACCTAGTTACTCAGTGTCTCAGTTGGAAGAGGGATCAGATGTGTGGGTTACTGGTATGTTGCCACCTTCCTTCCTGAGTTCTTGAGATAGTTTTGTTTTGATTTTTCTTTGCCAATTTGGATGCCTTTTATTGCCTTTTCCTGCTCTTTTGTTCTGGCTAGGACTTTCAATACAACATTGAGTAGGAATGGTGATAAAGGGCATCCTTGTCTGGTTGCTGTTCAAATGGGGAATGTTTGCAATTTATCTTCATTGAAAATAATGTTGGTCATTGGTTTTGTGTATATACTTTTAATTATGTTGTGGAACATCCCTTCTATTCCTGTTTTGCTGAGTGTTTTTTTTTTTTTTTTTTTTAAAAACCTGAGAATGGGTGTTGGATTTTGTCAAATGCCTTTTCTGCATCAATTAATATGACCATGTGGTTCTTTTCCCTTGTTTTATTTATGTGGTAGATTATGTTGATTGTTTTTCTAATATTGAACTATCCTTGCATACCTCATATGAATTCCACTTGGTTATTATGTGTTATTTTTTAAATATATATGTTGGATTCTATTAGCTAGGATTTTGCTGAGAATTTTTGCATCAATGTTCAGGAGGAATATTGATCTATAATTTTCTTTTTTAGTGAATGTTGTTTTTCAGGTTTTAGTATCAAGGTTATATTCTCCATAGAATGTGTTCAGGAGTATCCCATCCTTTTTTATATTGTGGATAGTTTGAGTATAATTGATGGCAGCTCTTCTCTAACTATTTGGTAGAATTCACCAGTAAAGTTGTCTGGGCAAGGAATTATTATTTTTTTTTGGAAATTTTATGATGGATTTGTTAAAAATTTCTACTTCAGATTGTGTTAGTTTGTATAGGTAATGTGTTTCTAGAAATTTGTTTATTTCAAGGTTTTCAAATTTGTTGGAGTATAGTTCTTCATAGTATTCTATTATTATTTTTTTATTCAGTTGATTCTGTTGTTTCATTTCTTATTCATGCTACTTGTATCTTCTCTTTTACTTTTAATAAATTTGCCAATGGTTTGTCAACTTTATTAATCCTTTCAAAGAACCAACTTGTTATCTTGTTGATTTTTTGTATTTTTTAAAAAAATTTGTTTCATTTATTCCTGCTCTAATTGTTATTATTTCTTTTCTTCTGGTGACTGTAAGCTTTTTTCTTTTTTTCCTTCTTGCTCTTTTCCTAATTATTGGAGAAGTTGGGTTAAGGTGTTGACTTTCTTTTTCTTTCTTTCTTTTTTTTTTTATGTGTTCATTTATTGAAATAAATTGTCCTCTGAGCACTGCTTTTGCTGTGTCCCAAAGATTTTGGTGTGTTGTGTTTTCATTCTCATTTGATTCAGGAAATTTTTATTTCTTCTGTTATTCAATAGTTTTTGCAGAGTGTCATTCAATTTCTAGGTATTTGGTTTTCATATCCTGTCATTGATTCCTAATGTTATAGCATTATGATCTGAGAAGTTGCTGTATGGGATTTTGATGTTTTAAAATTTATCGGGGCTTGATTTGTGGAGTAACATATGGTCTATTCTGGAGAATATTCCATTACCCTGGAAAAGAATATATATTGTGCTGTTGTTGGGTAGAATGTTCTGTATATATCTATGAGGTCAAGTTGGTTGATTATGTGGTTTAGATCTTCTCTGTCTTTGTTGAGTTTCTTTCTAGTTCTGTCCTTCATCAAAAGTAGTGTATTAAAGTCTGGTACTTTTATTTTGTTTTTGTCTATTTACTTTTTTCATTCTGTATTAAAATTTTATTTATGTATTTCGCTTTTCTTTCATTGGGTGCATAGATATTCATTATGGTTATGTTGTCTTGTGAGACTGATCCTTTAATATTAATATAATATCCTTCCTTGTCTCTTTTGGTGGCTTTTGTCTTAAAGTCTATTGTATCAGAAATTAATATTTCTATTCTCACTTCTTTTTGGTTGCCATTTGCTTGGTATATGTTTCTCTATCCTTTAGTTTTTAGTTTTTTTAACCTTCATGTCTAAAGTGTGTGTTTTGTAGACAGCATATTGAAGAGTCATGTTTTCTTATCCATTCTGCTATTCTCTGTCTCTTGACTGATATATTTAATACATTTACATTCAGTGTAATTATTGATAGGTATGACTTTAATGCTGTCATTTTGCTGTGGTGTTGATATTTTGTTTGTTCCATATGTTTTTCTGTACTGATTTCATTTTGTTTATAGATTTGCTTATTATTTCCTTCAGTGCTATTGGTTAGTGTTACTAAGTCTTTATGAGGAGGTTTGGTGGTGTAGTGGTTAAGGCATTTGGCTGCTAACCAAAGGCCAGTGGTTTTAATCCACCAGGCATGCCATGGAAGAAAGGTGAGGCAGTCTGCCTCCATAAAGATTTACAGTCTTAGAAATCCAATGAGGATCACTATGAGTCAGAATTGACTTGATGGCAGGGAGTTTTTTTGTGTGTTTAAATGATTTTCTTCTTTTTTATTTTGGTGAGTAGGTTTATTAATTTTTTTTGAGGCTATTCTATAACTTATTATTATCTTCTGTCATGGATTTGGGAGCTCTGGTGGCATAGTGCCTAAGGCATTTGACTGCTAACCAGAAGGCTGGTGGTTCAAACCCACCAGCCACTCCCTGGAAGGAAGGTTGGGCAATCTACTTCTATAGTGCTAATGCTTTGGAAACCCAAGGAGGGGTCGCTATGAGTTGGATATGACTTGATGACAATGAGTTTGGTTTGGTTTTGTTATAGATTGAATTGTATACTCCCAAAATTTGTATGAGCTTGGGTGGGTCGTTATTCACGGTGGTTTAGAAGTTATGTAGTGATGTAATGTGAGAGATATATAATGATACCCTGTGATGTGATCTGATGTGATAAACTGATCAAATGTAAAAGGATTCAGATTAAGGATGTGTTGCAATATCCTTAGTCCCATCACAGGCCTGATCTGACGTAAGCAGAGCTTCCCTGAGGTGTGGCCTTCAACATCTTTTATATTAAACTAAAAACTAAAGGATGGCCATACTACCATCAAGAAAGAGGAGCCAGGTGTGGAATGCATCCTTTGGACTGGGGGTCCCTATGCTGGGATCCTCCTTGGAACAAGAGACACATAGAAAGTTTTGCCCTAGAGTTAGCACTCTGAATTCAGACTTTTAGCTTCCTAAACTGTAAGAGAATACATTTTTGTTTGTTAAAGCCATCCACTTGTGATATTTCTTTTATAGCTGCACTAGAGAACTAGCCATCTTCTATGTTTAAAATAGTCTGTTCTATCTTGATATCATCTTGGCTTCTTGTCTTTTTGGAAGTTATAGAATTATATTATTTATTTCTTCATTTTGTTTGTAGTTGTCATCATTTATAAATTAATATCTCTAGTTCCCTATTTTCAGCCTTGTAGTTTATTTTTGAAACTTCTACATCTGGATTGGTTTCCAAGTGATGTTGTCATTTGTCTTAGTGACAGGTTGTTTGCCATTGTTAGTTCTCTGTCCAAATGTCTCTTGTTAACATTTCTTATAAAGTTGTTCTGGAAATGTTTTAATTTTGCCACTGTACTTGAGATAAAAGTTTTCTGGATATATAATTCTTGGTTGACAATCTTTTTCTTTCTGGATGTTATATATGTCATCCCCTTGCCTTTTTGCTTGCATGGTTTCTGCTGAGAAATCAGAGCTTACAATTATTGGTTCTCCCTTGTAAGTGACTTTTCATTTCTCCTGAGCTGCTTTCAGGATTCTTTATCTGTCTTTGGTTTTGGAAAGTTTGATTATGGTATGTCTTGGTATTTTTCTTTTGGGGTCTATCCTATTTGGGGTTCATCAAATGCATATCTCGTAGTCTTTTAGGATTTTGGGGATGTTGTCTTCCAACAAATCTTGAACAATTTTCTTCTTCTTCTTTTTTTTTTTGCCTCTTCCTGTTCTGGAATTCTGGTCACACATAAGTTATTCCTCTTGATGGTATCCCATATAATTCTTAGGCTTCATATTTTCATTCTCTTTTTTCCTTTAACAGATCTGTATTAAGAATTAGTATTCAATTTCACTACTTCTGTGTTAGATTAATTCAATTCTACTCCTTTACCCTTCCAAATGCATTGTCTATTTTTGAAATTTTAGTATTGGTTGTCTGGATTTCTATTTTTTTTTTTTTGTATGAGTCTATTTTTCCTTCATTTTGACAGCTTGTTCTTGTAATTTTTTAAAAAAATTCTTATAGAATTTTGTCTGTGGTTTCCTTGATCTTTCTCTCAATCCTTCGAAGATTCCTAAATATAATTCTTTTGAATTCCTTACCATGTGCTTCCAATAATATTTTTTCCTCTGGAAGATTTTTCTGGCCCTATATTTTGGTCACTTGCTTGAGCCACCTGTTTGTGTGATTTGAAGTTATCTGTAGTCTCTGAGACAATACAGTGTTATACCATGTTGGTTTGCTTCATCCTTTTTTTTTTTTTTTTTTTTTTTTTGTTTTTAATATATCTGGGCAACAGAGCAGGCATGTTACTCTGGTCACTAGTTTGGAACTCGGTTCTACTGGGCAACACATGGGGTTGCTGTGAGTTGGAATCAACTTGATGGTATTTTTTTTTTTTTTTTTTTGTATTGTCTTGTTTTAATATATCCAGGCAATGGTTGGACATGCTACTTTGCATGCTAGTTTGACAGCATGTGCATGAGTAGCTCAGAAGGCAGGAAGGGGCAGGAAAAGAGAACTAATGGAAACAGGGAATCCAGTGAGGAAGTTGGAGGAGTGCTATTACATTGGGAGGATTGCCAACAATGTCACAAAACAAAATGTGTATACATCATTAAATAGAAAACTAATTTGCTCTGTAAATTTTTACCCAAACCACAATAAAAATTAAAAATAAAGAAAATGCTATAGAGTAGTTCCACTCTGAAAAACAAAATAAACAATCAAAAAAGGATCAAATTAGGAGTTATTCTGGGATGAGAATGAAAAAAAATAAGAAATAAAAAATAAAAAAGGAAATGGTACTCCCAATTATTTTCCTGGATGACTAAATAGTGTAAAATTGTGCAGTGCAGTGAATTGCTTAATATGGCCCTTCTAGCAATTGTCTTCCCTTTAGTGATGTATTGTAAATCCTAATCCTTATGCTGGTTTAGGGTGGGATACATCTTGAGTCCTGCCTTGCTGAAGGGAGTGATTCAAGTCACCACCCTTAGCTTCTTTGAGGGTATATATGTGAGTGTTTTGGTAAAGCTTGTTCTCTTGCTCTGGTTCCGTGTTTGGTTTGTCATGACCTCACCCCTGGATTTGAGACAGCAGCCATCATTTGACCTGCAATTTGGGTTCGCCAACCCCTGCAACCATGTGAATTGGGAGAATTCTCCAGACTTAACCACAGACCTGGGAGTTGCCAGCCTGCCAGCATCCTAGCCTGCACCACCACCACATGGGCCATTTCCTTTGGTGTTTCTGAGTTCTCTGAGACATTACAGTGAACTATGGAACCCTAAAATGGGAGGGAGATTATTGAGGGAAGGAGGAGGAATTGAGGTCAGAGATGATGGAGTGGCACCATAGTTTGGAAAAGTTAGACGTTTGGAACATCTTTTACCTCTGCCTCTTAGGGACCAGCCTTGGGCTGATCTTTCTATGAGAAATTATTCAAGCAAGTTGGAAATATAGCATGTTTGCAAGACAAGTTTAATTTTCTGGAGTGGTGTAAACAACCAGTGAGTTCAGCTGTGAAGCAAAAGTGTGAAGGTGAGAGTCCCTCAGAAGAAGGGCTGATGATTTACTGCAGGAAAATCAGCCACTGAAACTCTATGGAGCATAGTTCTACTCTGATGCATATGGGGTCACCATGATTTGAATTTGACTTAATGGCAACATTTTTTTTTTTTTTTTTTTTACTTACTTTCAGAGACTCAGTCCAAACACCTTAGGGAAAGTGAACCAGGTATTTTTTTTCCCCATCCATTAGTGCACTACTGTTTTCAGTTGTCAATGCTCCTGTTCTTGATATGTGGAATCACTGTTAAGAACAGGTGAAAGAACATAGTCATGTTCCACCTTGTTCATAAATGTAGGACAGTCCTTTCTTTCCCCACTGACAAAGGGAGGATGAAGGGAGGATGATTCAATGTCTTTAGTTTTAATGGCCTATGGCGCTCACACGACTTCCAAGTTCACTGGCCCCAGTTAGGTTTCTCTTCCCCAAACCTACCATAATGCTGTGGTGATTGGGTCAGGAGAGTCTTCTAGCATTACCTATAAGCCATCCCTGAGCCAACATTCCACCTTTGATAATTTCTACGGTGGCATGGAAATAAAGAAAACAATTTTACCAACATTCTATTCTCACTGTCCTCAAACACATCATTCCTTTATGTTCCCCTTTAGAGACCTTTGGTCTTTTATTTCCAATAAACCATAAAACTCATTGAGATCTTCTTAATATATCAGAGAGGTTCAAGTAAAGTTAAGTGTTGAAAAAGACTATACATTGGGATATTCTTCTTAACACTCTAATACAAACTAATGAAGAGTTGGTAAAGAGTTTGTTTACAATGGTGACAAAATAATTCCTGTTAAATTCTTGCCTTCCATTTATAAAACTAAGAGAATCCTTGAGAGTAATTCTTTCTAGAGAATTTAAAATCTGATGTCTTTGCTTTTAGGGTAATTGTCTACTATGAAATGGAATTTTCTTTTCACTAAAGGAAAAGTAATATATAATTTCACATAATTAGACAATACTGCTTATTTTGTCATTTTCTTTTTTAAACTTAGTATTGAGGTAGAACAGAGAGGGTTAAGAGAAGAGACTCTGAAGCCTGAGTGTTTGACTTATTTCCTATTTGACCCTGAGCAACTGTCTTAACTCAATGGCCCAATCTATAAAATGAATAGTGTAAAAATAATGATTGTACTTGCTTCATAGGGTTGTTATGAGTATTTAATGAGTTAATATTTGTGACATGTTTTGAACAGTGTCTTATACACAGTATGTTGTTGTTGTTATTATGTGCCATCAAGTTGGACCCAACTCATAGCGACCCCTCCTTGGATTTCCAAGGCAGTATCACTACGGAAGTAGATTGCCCAACCTTCCTTCTGAGGAGTGGCTGGTGGGTTTGAACCACCAGCCTTCTGTTAGCAGTCAAGTGCCTTAGGCACAATGCTACCAGAGCTCCTCCTCTGACCCAGTCACTTATTTTTTAGGTAATAAGAAATTTCATTGTAATCTTAACATGCATATTTTGACTAACGAGTTGGCAGTTTCACAATTTTATTGGTCATTTTCTTCCTAGTGAGAGGTTAAGGCAGAACTAAAACTGTGTGCTTTCCTAATGCCTTCCTGGTCTCTGACAGCTAGAGTTACTTGGTGGCTATATCTTCACCCAGCCTGAGCAGTCTCTGGAAGCCCAGTCTGAGCTCCTGCATCCTGAGTGCATAGACCATGGGGTTGAGTGCAGGGGGGATGACATTGTGCAGCACATTAAGGAGTACAGGAATAAGGGGAATCTTTTTCTCTGCTAGGTGTGTGACAGATAGCACAATGATAGCTGAGTAGAAGAAGAGAATCAGGATGAGGTGGGAAGTGCAGGTGCTCAAAGCCTTGGACATTGTTTCTGTTGAGCTCAGCTTCAGTACAGAGCTGAGGATTAGAGCATAGGAAGAAAACACCAGAGCCATGTCACTCCCAACCAGGATCCATGCTAAGACTAGTTGATAAAATTTGTTCACAGTGATGTCATCACAAGCCAGGCTGATCACTCCTAAGTTAGAGCAGAGGCAGTGTTCAATCTTATTCCTGGAGCAGTAGTGTCTCTGGGCAGCCAGGACAGGCACTGGAATGGTCAACAGGCCATTCCTGAGCACCATGAATCCTGTGGCTTTGACCACAAAAATGTCAGTAACTATAGAAGGGTATCGGAGGGGGTGAGAGATGGCCACATATCTGTCCACTGCCATGCAGAGGAAGATGCCAGACTCCATACACAAGAAAGAGTGGATGGCATAGATTTGAGCAAAACACTCAGGGAGGTTGATGGCCTTGGCATCAAACCAAAAGATAGCCAAAATTTTGGGCATGACAGTGGTGGCCAGACCAATGTCTACCACTGCCAGTATTCCCAGAAAATTGTACATGGGCTCATGTAGTGTGGGCTCACATTGTATGGTGATCATGATGAGGAGATTGGCACCAAGAGCTAAGAGGTAGAGCAGAGCCAGGGGCACAGAGAGCCAGTGCTGCCACTCGTGAATGCCTGGGAGACCCATCAGGATGAAGTGGGAAATCTGAGGGCTGGAACTGTTGGTAACACTGGTGGAGGTATCCATAGCACAGGTGGCCTGGTCTCAGTGTCTCTCCACAAAACTGAAAGAGGAAGAAAGTTGTGTTTGAAAGTTCAGCTGAAGATCCTGATTAGAGACCACTATTCAATGATCCAGTTCTGTTTGTTCATGACTCGTCCTAAAATTTTCTTTGAAATATTCCACAGAGGAGCAATGAAGAAAGCCAAAATAAGTTTTAAACAGAAAGGCTGAAATAGTTTTTTTGTCATTGTCACTTGTATATCTAATAAGCAGTTTCAAATCTATCAACAATCATTTTACTACTAACAGATAAATATTAATATTTGATTTGTACTTCCATTTTTTCTGTTTTTTTTCCCCAACACTTTATATCATTATATAAAAATACATTTGTATCTTACTTTTTTGTCTGTTAGTACAATAAAGACATAAAATAAGTGGTCAGTAAAAAATTGTTGAATGAATGCATAAATGAAGCAAAAACTTATCAATATCATTAAAAAACAACTTGTAAACCCAATTGCTTTGAGTGCCTTATATTTTTATGTTTGGTTATTCTATAATTTACTCACTAGTATGTTATTATTAATCTTTGCCAGCTATACACATTATTTACTTTGATTAGGATTTCAAGTGATACAAAAGTAAAATATATAAAAAACATAAACATATTTAACTTTTATTTTAATAGTATTTCAATTTTATTTTAAGATGTGATATATACACATGATAAAAATTCAAATACAATAAAAAATACAAACAATGGAAAGACTCAGATGCTTGAACTTCCCAAGTCTTTTTTTTTTTCATCAGAAGCATTCAATAGCACGAATTTCTTGTGAATCCTTCTAGAGACAGTTTTCACATGGACAAGAATATATGTATATATATTTCCCACAAAAGACAAAAACAAATGGTAGCATATTAATCATATCCTTGTTTCCTTTCCTTTCCTTTCCTTTTTTGACTTAATTATCTTGGAAAGTGTTCCATATCAACACATATAGGTATACCTGATTATTACATTACAAGATTTTTTACCACATGGTAGGGGAGATTCTTACTAATAACTTCAAATAAGAGTGGTTATAGCGGTTTTTTTTTTTTTTTTAGGTATTATATTAAACATATAAATAAACTGTAATCTTTACACCTTGGATTCTTTCCATTCAGATTAATTTAG
>NW_006921601.1:1664283-1672977 GCF_000298275.1 Orycteropus afer afer | reverse complement strand
GACTCATAGCGACCCCTCCTTGGGTTTCCGAGGCAGTATCACTACGGAAGTAGGATTGCCCAACCTTCCTTCCGAGGAGTGGCTGGTATGTATATATATTATATATTGTCTCTAAGTGTTTTTTAAATTTTTTCTATTATTACTTTTTCTCTCTTTATATTTTCTAGTTAGTTATTGTTATTTAAGAAATCTTCAGATTATTGTTTTTAACAACATTCTCCAAAATAAAGTTTTTTATAATACTAGTTACCAAAGCTAATAGCTTTTCAGTTAAGTTCTTCCTCTTGGATTTTTTTTCTTTTTGGTAAAGCAAATTACTTATCATTACAATAACTTTGAATAGTGTAAGCCTTTATTTTTATTTTATACCATCTTAAAATATTTAGAATTTTCAAAATTATATAAAAGAACCTATTATACAAGTACCTATAATATTTTACAGGAGCTCTGGTAGCATAGTGCCTAAGGCACTTGACTGCTCACCAGAAGGCTGGCGGTTCACACCCACCAGCCACTCCTCGGAAGGAAGGTTGGGCAATCCTACTTTCGTAGTGATACTGCCTCGGAAACCCAAGGAGGGGTCGCTATGAGTCAGGCCCGACTCGACGGCACATAACAACAACAACAACAACATATAAAAGAACTAGTGATAGTCAACATCCTGATTTGGTTCTGGACTTTAAAAAACCTTAGAATTCTTTCTTAAGTATGGTGTTAGCTACTACTTTCTTGATAAATCATCCTTATCAGTGTAGGCAGTTTGATATATACATCTAGTTCTCTATTGGAAAAAGAAAAATCCGAAATGAGTGAGTTCAATGACTATCACTTTTCAGGAGTCCAATGTACAAAGTGAAATGACAGCTCCCCTCTTTTCCCACTCCCTCAGCATGTACAGCATCTCCTGTGAGTCAGATCTCACAAAGCAGGGTTTTCACTGCACTCTCCTCTGCTAGGGACTTCTGTTCTGATAATATGTCCAGAGAAGAAATTCACTCTCTTTCTTCTCATTTGTTCTCTAGTCCTCAGGTCTTTCTCTCTATCTAGGTGAAGATCTTGAGGGAAAACGGGGCCAGAATTGGAAGAATCAAATTAAGGAAGAAAACTGAGAAAACCAAGGACAGTGGAGAAAGAGAGGCAAAGATGAAGAGGACAGAGACCTAGAAACACAAAACAAGGAAGCTGCCTCCTCTCCCTCACCTCTGGCCCTTTTGTTACTCCCTGCAGGACTGCCCAGGAGAGATTCTTTCCAAATGGAGCTACCTTCTGTAGCTGCTTCTGTTCTCTGGTCTATAACTCTTTTATGTTCTTGTTGCTGAGAGCATATCCCTCCTTCTCCTCTGGGGCCTGGGCCGTTGTACAAATTGGAGCTCCGAGAAGCTCTGGACCTTCTTCGTTACTCCCTAGCTCCAGGAGCTCTCTCTACTCTTTTCTCCTATGTGCCCAAGCCTTGGTGATTTTACTCTGCAGCCCCAAATGGCCCAACTGATCTTAGTGGTACATCAAACTAAGCTCCGGAGCAGAAGTCCTCACCCCTAGTCTCCTGGCAAGCAATATTAGATGGATAACTGGAACTTGTTGAAGATTTAAGAAGCAGTGTCCCTCCTTTTGTATGAGTCCCTGAGAGCCTGCCTTTCCCCAGTCAACATACAGGCCTCCCTTCAGACTCTTTAGGGACTATAGCCCTGCAGCTGTATCTTCTTTGCTTTATCTTTTACCATTTTCTTCCACGTGTGTAAACTCTATAAAAATGCTGATGCCTTCGTGGCTAGGTATTGCCTGCCTGTTCACTTCTACAGAGCTATTTCCCATGATGTTAAAGCCTATAGGTACCCTGCTCTCTGAGTGGCTGAAAGTGTGGTGTTACAACCCAACCAGATGTACCTCAAAAGAAAGGTCTGGTAATCTGCTTCTGGGAGGTCACTGCCTTGAAAACCTAATGGAGTGCAGTTCTCCTCTGCACACTTGGGGCACCATGAGTTGGAGCCAATTTGTTGACAACTAATAACAGCAGGTGATGATGGACTCAAGTGTAGCAAACATCGAGGGTTGTGCAGAACTTGGCAGTATTTCATTCTGTTGTATGTAGGACCACTATGAGTTGGAGCCGACTCCATGACACCTAATAACAACAAACAACAATAACAACAGGGCATAACAAAAAAAGTTACAAATCAAAAATATAGTAAAACTGACCATCATATTTGCCCATGAATTTACTTATACTGGAGATCTTTATTTCTTCATATGGATTTAAGTTGCTGTCTCAAACAAAAAACAAAAAACAAAAAATTACCAAACCCACTACCATCAAGTTGATTCCGACTCATAGAGACACCTCATTGGGTTTCCAAGGTGGTAAATCTTTACAGAATTAGATTGCCAAGTCTTGCTTCCATGGAGTGGTTGGTGAGTTTGAACCAACTAGAACTCCTTAAGTTGCTGTCTAGTGTCCTTTTATTTCAACTAAATGGACTCCCATTGGCATCCCTTGTAGAGAAAATGAAGGGGAACTAATAGAACAAACCCCACCTTTTGCAGTCTTTCAGATTGGTTCTGGGCTGGGTCATCCCTTCAATACTTAGGCTTACTTGAGCTTAGAGATCAGCATGAGGTGGAAGTTCAGGATTTCCTCAGGTCATTCCTGGACATAAGTGATGCAAACGCTTGTGCTAGATAACTAACCTAAAGGTTGGCTGTTTGAACTTCCCCTACTGAGCTGTGGAAAAGAGCCTAGCAATCTGTTTCTGTAAAGAGTACAACCAAGAAAACCTTATGCAGTAATTCTACTCTTTAACACTTGAGGTCATCATGAGTCAGAACTGACACAGTGGCAAGGGGTTTCTGGCTGGTTTCAAATGTGCACTTTGTCCTGGGCCTGCTTGTGGCTTTCTAAAGTCTGTGGTTATACGTGGCCACTTACAAATGTCCCAACTTACTAGAGAAGCCTTTCAATATTTGGCCCATAGAATCCTTCAATATAGCAACTTGCAGCTTGATTTTATCTATTTTTCCAGCTTGAGAAATGCTGGATGTGTTCTTGCCTTCTGGTTTTCTAACTCCAGTCTTTGTCCATTTCATTATAATAATTTACTTGGTCATTTCGAGCAACCCTTTGAATCTGATCAGCTCTTTTCCTTCATCATTACTTTCATTTGCTTTCGCTACTCTACCTTCAAGAACTAGTTTCAGCCCCTTCTGGCATCCATTTTGGTCTTTGCTTCCTTTCTTGTCATTTTAATAAGATCCTCTGGTGGCATAGTGCCTAAGGCATTTGACTGCTAACCAGAAGGTTGACAGTTTAAACCCACCATCCACTCTGTGGAAGGAAGACTGGGCAACCTACTTGTGTGAAGATTTACAGCCTTGGAAACCCAAAGGGGGTTGTTATGAGTCTGAATATACTCTATAGCAGGAGTTTGTTTTGTTTTTTTCTGTCTTTTTAATGACCTTTCATTTTCCTCCCATCCTCTCCCACCATCTAACTCCATCCTTTGGTCCCTGGGCAAATGCTGTCTTCTTGATCTTATGGACCTGATTGTTCTCATGAGTGTGTAACCTCCTGATACTACTGTCCATGTTATAGGCCTGTCTATCTTTAGGGTGACAGTTGAGTCACAGTGGTTTAAGTACAGTTTCGAGCTTGAAGATGTCCAAGAGCCATAGTCTTAACCAGAGTAGTAGGCTTGTCCTTTTTTGATGTGTTTCTGAGTTTTGTTCCACTTGTGATCGCATTCAGAGTGGTCAGCAGTGGCAGCTGGGTATCATCTAGTCAGAAGTTTTTAATTTTGAAGAATTCTAGTTTATTAACTTTTATTATATAGTTCATATGTTTTGTGTCCTATTTAAGAAATACTTGTCTAATACAAGGTTGCAAAGGTTATTAATACATATTTTTATTTCTTACAGCAATTATGGGTTTAGGAAAAGTTGTACAGAGAATACAGAAAGTTCCCATATCCCCCTTCCCCTGCACAAAGTTTTTCCTGTTATTAACATCTTAATATCTATGGTATATTTGTTACATTGATGAACCAATATGATTTACTGTTATTAACTAATGTCCATAGTTTACATTAGGTTTCACAATTTGAGTTGTACAATCCTGTAGGCTTTGATAAATGTATAATGTCTTGTGTCCACTGTTACGGTATCATACAGAATAGTTTCCTTGCCCTAAAAATGCCCTATCCTTCATCTATTCATTCCTTTACCTTCTCCCTGAGCCCCTGGCAACCATTGATCTTTTCACTGTTTCCAGAGTTGTGTCTTTTCCAGAATATCATATGGTTGGAAACATACAATATGTAGCTTCTCAGACTGGCTTCATTCACTTAGTAATATGCATGTAAGTTTCCTTCTTTTTGTGGCTTGACATCTCATTTCTTTTCATCCTTGAATAAAACTGACCTGGATAAATGTAAAAGAGCCCTGGAGGCTCACTGATTATGCTTTCTGCTGCGTAACTGAAAGGTCAGTGGTTCAAACTCACCAGTCTCTCCACAGGAAAACAATGTGGCATGCTACCACGAGATTTGTTGTTGTTGTTAGGTGCTGTCAAGTCAGCTCTTACTCATACAGACCCTATGTACACTGCTTGGTCCTGTGCCATCCTCACAATCCTTGCTATGCTTAAGCCCATCATTCCAACCACTGTGTCAATCAATATCTTTGAAGGTTTTCCCCTTTTTCGCTGACCCTCTACTTTAGCAGGTATGATATCCTTCTCCAGGAACTGGTCCCTCCTGACAACATGATGAAACTACATGAGATGAGATCTGACCACTATTCTCACTTCTAAGAAGCATTCTGGCTACACTTCTTCCAAGACAAATTTGTTCATTCTACTGGCAGTCCGTGATATTTTCACTATTCTTTGCCAATACCACATTTGAAATGCATCAATTCTTCCTTGGTGAAATGCATCAATTCTTCCTTGGTCTTCCTTATTCATTGTCCAGCTTTCACATGCATATGAGGCTACTGAAAATACTATGGCTTGGATCACGTGCACCTTAGTCTTCAAAGTGACATCTTTGCTCTCAAACACCTTCAAGAGGTCTTTTGCAGCAGATTTGCCCAACACTATACATTGTTTGATTTCTTGACTGCTGCTTCCATCAGCATGAATTGCGGATTCAAGTAATGTGAAATCTCTGACAACTTCAATATGTTCTCCATTTATGGTGATGTTGCTTATTGACCCAGTAATGAAGATTATTGTTGTATGTTGAGGTGTAATCCTTACTGAAGGCTGTAGTGTTTGATTTTCACCCATAAGTGCTCAAGCCATCTTCATTTTCAAAAAGCAAAAAGCAATGTTGTTAACGAGTATGCCTGCAATTCTGATGTGTCTTCTTCTTCATATAGTCCTTGGATTATTTACTCAGCCAACAGACTGAATGAATAACTATGGTGAAAGGATACAAGCCTGATGTTCACCCTTACTGATTTTAAATCATTCAGTAACCCCATATTCTGTTCAAATGACAGACTCCTGGTCTATGTACAGGTTCCTCATAAGCACAAATAAGTCTTCTGGAATTCCCATTCTTCACAAGGTTATCCGTAATTTGTTGTGATCCACACAGTTGAATGTCTTTGCATAGTCAATGAAACACAGGCAAACATTTTCCTGGTATTTTTTTGCTTACAACCAAGATCCCTCTGACATCAGCAATGATATCCCTTGTTTCACATCCTCTTCTGAATCCAGCTTGCATTTCTGGAATTTCCCTGTCAATGTACTGCTGCAATCGTTTTCGAATTATCGTCAGCAAAATTTTACTTGCGTGTGATATTTGTGCTATTGTTCGATAATTTCCACATTCTGTTGGATCACCTTTCTTTGGAATGGACACAAATATGGATCTCTTCCACTCAGTTAGCTACGGAGCTGTCTTCTCAATTTCTTGGCAGAAACGAGTAAGCACCTCTAGCATGGCATCCTTTTGTTGAAACATTTCAGTGGCTATTCTTTCAATTCCTGAAGCCTTGTTGTTGTTGTTGTTATGTGCCATCGAGTCAAACCTGACTCATAGCGACCCCTCCTTGGGTTTCCGAGGCAGTATCACTAAGGAAATAGGATTGCCCAACCTTCCTTCCGAGGAGTGTCTGGTGGGTTTGAACCGCCAGCTGTCTGGTTAGCAGGCAAGTGTCTTAGCCACTATGCTACCAGAGCTCCTGAAGCCTTATTTTGCATCAATTCCTTCAGTGCAGCTTGGACTTTTTCCTTCAATATCATTGGTTCTTGATCTTATGCTACATCCTGTAATAGTTGCAGGTTGACCAATTCTTTTGGGTACAGTGACTCTGTATTCTTTCCATCTTCTTTTGATGCTTCCTGCATCTTTCAATATTTTGCCCATAGAATCCTTCAATATTACACCTTGAGGCTTGAATTTCTTCTTCAGTTCTTCCAACTTGAGAAATGCTTAGTGTATTCTTCCCTTTTGGCTTTCTAATTTCAGATTTGAACAATTCATTATTGTATTTTACTTTGCCTTCTTGAGCTGCCCTTCGAAATCTGTTCTGCTCCTTTATTTCATCATTTTTTTCCATTTGCTTTAGGTACTCACCATTCAAGAGCAAGTTTTAGAGTCTCTTCTGACATCCATTTTGCTATTTTCTTCTTTTGTTGTCTTTTAAATGACCTTTTTCTTTCTTCATGTATAATATTCTTAATGTCATCCCACAACTCACCTGGTCTTCAGTCACTGGTGTTCAATGCATCAAATGTATTCTTCAGATGGCCTCTAAATTCATGTGAGATATAATCAAGGTAGTATTTTGGCTCTTGTGGACTTGTTTTAATTTTCTTCAGCTTCAACTTGAACTTGCATACAAGCAATTGATGGTCTATTCAACTGCTCCTGATCTTGTTCTGACTGATGATATGGAGCTTCTCCATCACTTCTTTTCACAGATGGAGTCAATTTAATTCCTATGTATTCTACCTAGTGAGGTCTATGTGTGTACTCAGCATTTATTTTGTTGAGAAAAAGTTCTTGCAACGAATATCATTAGTTTTGCCAAAGTCTATCATGTGTCCATGGCATCATTTCTACCAGAAAGACCATATTTTCCAACTACTGGTACTTCTTCTTTGCTTCCAACTTTCACATTCTAATCACCAGCAATTATTAATACATCTTGATAACACGTTTGATAATTTCAGACTGTAGAATTTGATAAAAATCTTCAACTTCTTCACCTTTGGCTTTAGTGATTGGTGCTTAAATTTGAATAATAATAATATTAACTGCTCTTCCTAGTAGATGTTTGGATATTATCCTATCACTGACAGCATTGCACTTCAGGATAGATCTTGAGATGTTCTTTCTGAAAATGAATGCGATGCCATTCTTCTTCAATTTGTCACTCCCAGCATAGTAGACCATATGCTTGTTTGATTCAAAATGGCCAATACTAGTCCATTTCATCTTACTAATGCCTGGGATACTGATATTTATGCATTCCATCTCATTTTTGACAGTTTCCAATTTTCCTAGATTCAAACTTTGTTCATTCCACATTCCAATTAATAATGAATATTAGCAGCCATTTCTTCTCATTTTCAGTCATACCCCATCAGCAAATGAAGGTCCCAAAAGCTTTATTCCATCCACATCATTAAGCTTGACTCTATTTTGAGAAGGCAGCTCTTGTATAGTTTCATTTTGAGTACCTTCCAACCTGAGGGGATCATCATCCAGAATAGTATCAGATTATGTTCCACTGCTATTCATTTAATAAAGTTTTCCAGTAATATATCAGGCAATTTTTCACTGCTATTCATATGGTTTTCAGTGGCCAATTTTTTCAGAAGTGGATGGCCTCTTCCTTTTCCTAGTTTTCCTTCGTTTGGGAGCTCTACTGAAACTTGTCCACCATGGTGGTATAGAAATACCAGTGGCATAGCTTGCAGCATCACAGCAACATGCAAGCCACCACAGTGTGACATGCTGATAGGCAAGTGGTTGGCCACAAGATTACAACCTTGGAAATCGTATAGAGCAGTTCTACTGTCTTACAGGGTCGGCATGAGTGGGAATCAACTCGAAGGCATCAGGGACAACAATGATATATAGTGTTGAGCATTATTTTTTCATATGCTTATTTCCCATCTGTTATATTCTTTGCTGAGGTTTCTGTTCAGATTTTTTGCCTATTTTGTAATTGAGTTGTTTATTTTCTTATTGTTTTAAGATTTTGTTGTATATTTTGAAAAACATTTTTTTTGTCATGTATGTGTTTTACAAATATTTTCTCCCTATCTGTGGCCTGACTTTTCATTCTCTTAATATGTCCTTTGCAGAGCAGAAATTTTCAATTTTAAAGAAAGTTCAATTTATTAATTTTCTCTTTTATGAATTTGGCATTTAATATTGTGTCTAAAGAGTCATTACTAAATCCAAGGCTACCTAGATTTTCTCCTATGTTACATTCTAGATCTGTGTAGTTTTGCATCTTACATTTGGTCTATGATCAATTTTGATTTGCTAATAATTTGTTAAGGATTTTTATGTATGTTTTTCTGAGTGGTATTGATCCAGACTTTTCTATCTGGTAAAATGTTTTTATCTGAATTTGTTATCAGGGTAACAATAACATAAAATAGGTTTGAAAGTATCCTCTTCCATTTTCTACAAGTTTGTGTAGGACTGTTATTATTTCTTTCTTTTTTTTTTTTTT
>NW_006921601.1:1645186-1660484 GCF_000298275.1 Orycteropus afer afer | reverse complement strand
GCTGTCTCTTTAAATATCCAAAATAGTCAAGCCGCTTTTTAAACCTACAAAATGGCGGCACCCTCTGGACCTGCAAAAGTCCACAACTCAGCCCACTTTCTCTTCACCTTCTCTGTTTGTTCCCCAGCCACCGTGCACGGTCTTTCGTGCAGTCCCTGGCTAGTAGGGTGATTTTTGGGTTAATTCTTAGGTCCTACCACCACTCGGGAATCTCCAAGCCGTGCTGTCTGTGCCATCAGGGTCGCTCAGTCCACTGCCAGACCGCAGCTCCGTGTCTCTCCTTTTTTGGTATTTTCACGCAAATTCTTCTGCTAGTTGGGGTTTAGTCCACTTTTGTATCCTTCCCTTCGAGGCTCAGTGGTCCAAGATTATCTTCTGTGTCTGTGTTAATTGGTTTCCCTTTTCTTTGTTGAAGAGTGTCTGTGCAGTCCTTGTGCCTAGTCCGCCCTATTATTTCTTTTTTAAATATTCGATAGAATTTACCCGTTAAGTTATGTGGTCTATATTCACACCAATTCCTCCTTTTTCTCTCTTAATACTTTTGCTCTATTTCTTACTTGGGAGCTCTGGTAGAATAGTGCCTAAGGCACTTGACTGCTAACCAGAAGGCTGGCAATTCAAACCCACCAGGCACTCCTTGGAAGGAAGATGGGGCAATCTACTTCTGTAGTGATGCTGCCTCGGAAACCCAAGGAGGGGTTGCTGTGAGTCGGGTCTGACTCAACAGCACATAACAACAACAACAGCAACAATTTCTTACTTGCTCCAATATCGCCACCTCTTTTCTATGGCCAAATACATGGAAAAAAAAAAAAAAAACAACAAACTATGAAAACACGAGTTTATTAATGCTGCTTTTCTACTTACACTCTGTTTTCTTTCTTGACTTCTTATTTAATATATAGTACTTCTCAGAAGAGATATTAAGGTCTGCTACATTCTGGGTCCAGCTTTTCTGTCAAACTCCATCCCTTTCCACTGCTTCTTCAACATTGATCTCTTAGATGTTCATCCAGGATTAGAAACTCGTGTGAATTCTATGTTCTTTTTTTATGTAATAAGTCCATCTGGAATATTCTACTACCACTTTCCAACTTTCCTCTGTAATGTTGCCTCATTTATGAAACTTTCCCTGATCCTCATAGGCATAATTACATGGTCTCTCCAAGGTTTTTCCAAGCTGTGGCTACATATCTTTGCTTGTATCTCTGCTTTGTCTTTGGTGGTGTTTTGCTTTATTTTCATATGTATCTTCTACCTTACTATCTTAAAAAAATCTCTATAGTTCTTTCCACAGCACCATAAGAGAAATTCTAGAAATCTTTTTTGATCTTATATTATTGATCCAAAGAAACTTAACTGGTTTTGGACGCTCAGTCTTGTCTTGATCTATTGACGCTTTATACAATTTCTAAGTTTAGGTGAATGGTTAAGTTATGTGGTATATATTCACACCAATCTTATAGCCCTA
This sequence comes from Orycteropus afer afer, assembly GCF_000298275.1. Lineage (NCBI taxonomy): Eukaryota > Metazoa > Chordata > Mammalia > Tubulidentata > Orycteropodidae > Orycteropus > Orycteropus afer. The sequence continues at coordinate 1,659,013 of NW_006921601.1, read as the reverse complement.
TTCTAAGGTTTTTTTTTTTTTTTTTTTTAAATTTATAGGCCTAAGTTCTGGCATAGTTACCTGTCCACTTCTTCTGTTCCTCTTGGACTGGCCTTTTCATTGCCTTTGCTACTTGTTTAGCTTATTCCTTACTCTGTCTCTGATTTTCTAGGCTTGCATGTTGCTATCTCATGATGTCTGTGTCTTGTTTTAGAAGTATCATAGCAACACCTGTCCTAAGCTCATCATTACCATGCTTAGGACATGGGTGCTTTCAGTTAGGCTTCATAGTCTAGGCTTTACCTAAAACACACCTGCTGTGTCTTCTCATCCCCTCTAAAACTGGGTCAGTACCCTTAGCCCCTCTGATCCTCAATGACCTGACTCTGGGCACTGACCACTCCCAATCTACCCTGTGCTACTGCCTTCCAATATAGCCTGTGTTGATCTCTCTTTTTCTGATGAGAGATTATCATTCTGAAAGCACATAGATTTAGCTGAGTCTTTTTATGTGTTCTCATTTTTCCTTTGGCTGCATAAAACAAATTATTTCTCTCTGCAGGGAATGTCTTTCTGAATTTGAAGAATCCATGAAGAATCTGTATGATATCTCAAGTATTCTTGGAGTTGGATCTGACTCATAATGACCCCTCCTTGGGTTTCTGGAGTGATATCATTACAGAAGTAGATTGCCCAATCTGCGTTCTGAGGAGTGGCTGGTGGGTTTGAATTGCCAGCCTTCTGGTTAGCAGTCAAATGGCTTAGGCACTATGCCACCAGAGCTCAAGGTCAGGTAATATGTGAATGTCAATACTTACATGTTAGGTTTCCAATCTCAGCCTAGACTTATACTTACCATTTCAAATATAGCCACAGGAGACATTTACCATCTTGTCCAGCTTTGCCATTCGTTTTGGTAAAAGCTCTATCCTTCTCATGATTTCACCTATCTCACTTGAGGTCTTCTATTATAATGTTCTATGCTGGTCCTGAGGATGCCTCTTTCTGGGTCATCAAACCAGATGAGTCCTTTCTCCATGACAGATCTTGGGTGTGCTGGGCTTTGCCTACCTCCTTGTACACGTTGTCACCATGCCTTGGAAAATTGATGAAATCAAGGACTTTCTGCTCTGTCTGTGGGGGCTTTGTTCTCCTCTTGATAAGACAACCTGGAATAAGCTGTTCAAAATAGTCCCTGCTGGGGATGTTCTCTGGGGCCCTAATAAGAGAAAGAGATCTTGTTAGAACTTTGACGAGAAAGGAGAAGTACTAATTGGTGTCTAGGTAGTAGGAGTTTCATCCTGGGTCCCTACAGGCAATGCCTGAAAAGTTTCCCATTAAATGTCTCATTCTTGGAACCTGGCTGGTAACTTAAATTCCCATCCCCCAGTAGGTCAATCAATGCAATCTTTGGTGGGTATTTGCTAAAGATAGGCCCAAAGAACAGAGATGCATGCAGGTTCTATTCACAAATTAATTCCCTAATCTTCCCTGATCTGGACAACCTGATAGTTTGTCTGGGCTACAATTGCTTGTTCTCAAGACAACCACTGAAAATTGGTAATCTAGGCAATACTGCATATGTTCTACATGGACCTTTGGTGTTGTATGGACATAGATATATGTGGGATCGAGTGTGTGAGAATTCCTCACCATAAATCAACAAACATTCTTCTTGTCCTGGGTCAACAGTAGACAATTTGGAATTCTGTTTCTCTTTGAAGCCTACAGGGTGAGTGATGGGAAAGCATTTACAGAGTCAGTTTCCACTTGAGTCTAGGATTCCTCTGGTTTTTGAACTTTCTTATCTCCCTTTATTTACTTTCCTGATGGAAGTATAGGAGCTGAATTTACTGTGTCAGATTTTTCAATGAGGCAAAAAGACATAAGAGACAATATTATTTTTTGAATCCTGAGGGGTAGTTGAGACACCAGATGTAACAGTTTTTGGCCTGCAAGGAGGGGCAGGGTGGGGTTGCTTTGAGGGTTGAAGCAAGTGGTCAGGCCATTAGAACCACATTTCCTGACCTTTATCTCTTCCCACAAATCACACCCAGGGACTACTGAGGGGAACAATATGTTATTGCAAGGGAAGAAGGGACCGATGTGGGGGTGAAGATATGCTATTTTTGGCTTGGTTGCTACACGTTACTATTTTATATCATTCACCAATGAAATGAATGTATTTGGCCATCTTTTGACAGATGAAATGCATTGTTTCTCAATTGCTAAAATTTCTGTTTTCTTAACCAGGGCTCCTAATGCAGCATTTATTTCTGATAATTCAGTTACTACAATACTACTACTACTATTCCTCTTTTCAGAAACTGGCAATGAATTTTTACATATTTTATTTTATTTGATTCTCGCAATGATCTCGTGAGGTAAGTTCTAGCACGCTCATTTTACATGTGAGGAAACTAAGCTTTGAAAGTGGTTAAATGCTTTGCAGAAAGTTATACAGCCAACATATGGCAAAAACAGTCCCTTAAAGTAGGACTTTGACACTTTGACTCTTGGCCCAGTGTTTATTCTTTGATACTAGGACTTTGAAGTCCACTCATATCTCCTGTCCTCACAGGGCTCATACATTCTGCTGTCATCACATAGTCCCCTTAGCAGCTGTGTTGAAGGTATGAAAAATAATTACACAGTTGGCTTTTGGGGAGAAAAGCAAAACTTCCTTGACCATTTCAAAAGAGTGCCTTTTCTTCTGTTTGAGACCATGCATCCAGGCTGATTTCTGATTCATTCCTTCATGCTTAGAGACCTCTTCTTGCTGTAATTGAGGCTCTAAAATCAAACTTTACCTTTTCTGCCTAGAATGTGAATCACTTCTCTTACACTCTTGTTGTTGTTATGTGCCGTCAAGTTATCCCCGACTCATAGTAACCCCTCTTTGGGTTTCCAAGGCTAAGGCACTTGACTGCTAACCGGAAGGCTGGCGGTTCAAACCCAACAGCCACTCCTTGGAAGGAAGGTTGGGCAATCCTACTTCCGTAGTGATACTGCCTTGGAAACCCAAGGAGGGGTCGCTATGAGTCAGGGCTGACTCGATGGCACATAACAGCAACAACAACGATCACTACGGAAGTAGATTGCCCAACCTTCCTTCTGAGGAGTGGCTGGTGAGTTTGAACTGGTCAGTTATCTATGTGTCCTTGTGTTTGTCTCTCACATGCGAGGATTGAAGTACTGGAGGGCTTGGATGATGTTGGGGAGACATATAATCGTTCTTCATCAGCCCTGCCATTTAGTCCTTTGTGCTGCTCAATCTTAGCCTCAGGGCCAGGGATATTCTTCTCTAGCCTGGCAGCAGCCACTGCTAACACAGAGGCAAGATGGCAGCATCTTAGCTTGGGGATTCAGTACATCTGACTTTCAGTTTGCTTCTGTCACTAAATAGAGCTCAACCCTGGGGAACTTCCTTCTTTCTAGACCTCAGTTTTCTAATTTATAATATACAGCACAACACATGTTAAGGATGTGAGTAATTCTGTATACTTCATAGTGTGATAACTTGAAAAAAGGAATCTGAGTGCCCATCTGCCCATTTTCTAGCCTACTCTCACTAAGATGGCAGTGGTTCAGAGTTCTTTGTCCTTCATATTATTTATTTATTTATTTATTTTTACCATGAGCTTCTGTTTCTTCTCCAGATCACCACAACTTTGACTTTTGTGTCTAGCTTTCTACCAGAGCACCTCAAAGAAGAGGGAGATAATGCAGGTGATGAAGTGAAGCAGTCATTGAGAAATTGGGTGGAGAGACAAGATGTGCACTTGTGAAACAGATGGGGAATAATCCAAGGAAGAGCCTGATTAATGTTGAAGTCTCCAGGGACTGTTTATTCTGTAACGTTGGCAATTAGGTGAAGTTTAGGAGTGGAATCTCTCCAAATTAAGGGATTTCCTTGATGCTAAAATTTTCAGATGAAATTTCATAAGATAAGACTAGGGGAACAGCTGAGGTAAATGTTGATTAAATCAAGCCCCAAAACAAAAACAGAAAACTCCAAATCTATTGCCATCAAGTAGATTCCTACTCATCTTCTGTTCTGTGGAACAGAAGAGAATTGCTCCAAAGTTTCCAAGGCTATAAATCTTTAGGGAAACAGACAGCCACACCTTTCTCTCACAGAGCCATTTTGGGGTTTGAAATGTTGACCTTTTGATTCGCAGTTCAACTCTTAACTACTGTGCCACCAAGGCTCCTTAATCAAGCACCAGCCCCTGGGAATATGAGTCTGATGCAAAGGATTTTTGCTTAATAATAATTCCTAGGTATCAATTTAAATCTGATTTTGTGAATTATCCAGATACATATATATCATAGGATATCTAATCCCGGGAATTGATTTATCAACTTCTCCAATGCATTTGCCACTAAACCAAGGTGATTTGCCTCTTCTGCTTTTGAAGATCTTGCAGAAATTCTGACTAAATAGAAAATTATTTTCAGAGAACTGTAGGGAAAGTGGTGGTGATGGTGGTGAGCTTCCAACCCCTACATTGTTGACTCTAAAATGCCTATCTTTCTTTGCAGTGGCCCTTTTTCTTCTAAGTAAGTTGATGACCATGATTCTTTCCAATCTTACTCATATCCTCCCACATACTTTTTTCTTGGCTGGCATCCCAGGGCTCACAGCAGTTCACATTTGGATCTCACTTCCATTTTGCTTCATGTTCTTCCTAGCAGTGACAGGGAATGGTGTACTGCTTTTTCTTATTTGGACAGAGCACAACCTTCACCAACCCATGTTTTTCTTTCTTGCGATGCTCTCCTTTGTTGACCTGGTCCTCTCTTTCTCTACCCTGCCCAAGATGCTGTCTATTTTCTGGTTTGGTGCTACAGCCATCAGCTCCCACTCCTGTCTTTCCCAGATGTTCTTCATCCATGCATTCTCTGCCATGGAGTCAGGGGTGCTGGTGGTCATGGCCCTGGATCGCTTTGTAGCTATTTGTAAACCTCTGCGCTATGTAAACATCCTTACCCCAGTTGTTGTTGCCAAGATTGGAGGCCTGGTGGTGCTGCGGGGTGTGGGATTGACCATCTCCTTTCTGAGTCTTGCCCATCGGCTGCCCTACTGTGGCTCACACATGATAGCCTATACCTACTGTGAGCATATGGCTGTAGTGAAGCTGGCCTGCAGTGCCACCACTGTGGACAACCTCTATGCCTTTGCTGTGGCAATTTTTCTTGGTGTGGGGGATGTGACCTTTATTGCTTACTCCTATGGGCAGATTGTGAGGACTGTGATGCGTTTTCCTTCACCCGAGGCACGTGCTAAAGCAGGCAGCACATGTACGGCCCATGTATGTGTCATCCTCTTCTTCTATGGACCAGGTTTTCTTTCTGTGGTCAAGCAGAGGTTTGGGCCACCCACAGCCTCTGCTGCCAAGGTCATCCTTGCCAATCTCTACTTGCTCTTTCCCCCCGCACTGGACCCCATTGTCTATGGAGTCAAAACCAAGCAGATACGGGAGCGGTTGTTCACAGCTTTGAGCTCCAATCGGATTGATGCCACTTGAGTATGGCTGCCATGAGCTGAACTTCAGGGGCCAGAGTGGCTCTTCTCTGAGGCCTGAGAACCTTACAGCCCAGGTCATCATCTAGTTTGAACAGTTAAGGGATAGCAAATGAAATTATCCTGAGTGTATGGAAGTTAGCAAATCTTTTCTGAGACCTTGGTTTTTTAGATATTGGAATGAAAAACAGAAAAAGGTTGTTCATGTCATTTGATCAATCAACAAAGTTTCTGGTACCTTTTCCTTCTGAAAGTTTATAATTTACTTGTATTGATAAATGCATCAGGTAATTGGGAAAGAATTAGGACTTTCACTGATTTGGATTCAAGTGTCTAAGGAGTTGAGAGAAGTGCGAGATGAAGTGTGTGTCTGTTTTGGGCATATGAGCAGACATTGGAACTCTTTCAATACCAGACATTCACACATGGTTAGTCTATAGGAGTAGACAGGCCCTATCTATCAGAGTATCTTTGACTTTAGATGCAGAGGGGTGGAAATCTTTGGAGATAATTTAGAATTTCAAGTTTATAGGAGAATTCTTTAAAGTATTCATGCTCTATTTAACTGGAAATGAAAATAAAGCTTGGATTCTTCATTCCATTGTATTCATTTTCAGTCTATTTTTGAGATGGAAGATCTTTTGTAACTACTAAGTGATTTGTATGTTAGCCCCTGAAAGTAATGGTAATTCTTCTTTTATTTCTTCATTTTTAGTCTCAGATGTGGAGACTTGAGTTAACCATATCCCAGTGTTGATTGCTGACAATAATTTTTCTACTTGTTTTATTTATCTTCTCTCTTCATTCCTAAGTCTCTTTTTATCCTCTTTCCAGTCACCTCCATTGGTATCACTTTAATGTATGTTCTTAACTCTTTGTGTATCTGAATATATCTGTGTGTGTGTAATGTATTCTCAGTATACATGTACACCTTTCTTGAATTTCCCCAGGTATGCCATGCTCCCTCCAGCCACAGGGCCTTTGTCTGCATCTCCCTGTCTTTATTACCACCATTTCCACTAATCTGGAATCGCAGTTCAAATTTCAATTCGTTGGAGAACATTTTTCAGATCAATTGCTTATTGATCTCAGAGCACTGTGTATGTAGTATTTCTTTCCTTTTTCATAATTAATTTATAATTATAAATATATATATTTGTTGTTGTTGTTATGTGCTGTCGAGTCGGAACCAACTCATAGAGACCCCTCCTTGGGTTTCCAGGGCAATATCACTGTGGAAGTAGATTGCCACATGTTCCTTCCAAAGAGCGGCTGGTGGGTTTGAACCGCCAGCCTTCTGGTTAGCAGTCATGTACACACACACACACACACACACACAGTGAATAGTATAATGTATATGTAATAAATATGGTCTCTTTATGCTTAAAGAGCCCTGGTGGCACAGTGCTTAAATACTTGGCTGCTAACAAAAAGTTTGGCAGTTCAAACCCACCAGCTGCTTCATGGGAGAAAGATGTAGCAGTGTGCTTCCATTATAGCCTTGGAAAATCTATGGGGCAGTTCTACTCTATCCTACAGGATCACTATGAGCTAGAATCAAGTCAACAGCAGTGTTTTATTTATTTATTTATTGTTTAAAGAGAAGCTCTAGCGCTGCAGGGAGCTCTGGTAGCATAGTGCCTAAAACACTTGACTGCTAACCAAAAGGTTGGCAGTTCAAACCCCCTAGCCATTCCATGGAAGAAAGGTGTAGCAGTCAGCTTCTGTAAAAATTTACAGCCTTGTCATGAGACAAAGTGTATGTCAAGTGTTGTATGGAAAGTGAATTTGCTCTGTAAACTTTCACCCAAATCACACACACACACACACACACAAAATTACAGCCTTGGAAGCCCTATGGGAAAATTCTACTCTGTCTGTCCTGTAAGATCACTATTAGTTGGAACTAACTTGACAGCAATGGGTTTGGGTATTTTTAATATACCTCCAAAGGAGTTCTTGGGTGGTACCAGTGGTTAATGTTCTTTGGACACTAACCAAAAGGTCAACCTAGAAGTTGAGTCCACCTAGAAGCACCTCGGGAAAAAGGCTTTGGGATCTACACTGAAAAGTGACCCACTGAAATCTCTGGGAGCACAGCTCTACTGTGACATGGAGGGGTCACTGTGAGTAGGAATCAGCTGGCCAGTAACTGGAGACAAACAAACAGGACAAAAAGTATATCTATTTCTATATATATATATATATACACACACTGAAAGGGGGCTGATGTGTGATTGTCATGGGCTGACCATGCAGCAAAGGGCAATTATATATGTTTTTGATTGGTTGAATTATTTTTGTCTCCACTCCAATAGATTGTAGGTTCAGTTTTATTCTTAGGTTAGTACTTGTCACATGACTGGTTGTAAATAAATCTTTGTTGAATAAATAAATTTCTTATTTTAATGGGCCATGTCATCATTAGAACATTCCTTCCTCACTTATTATCATAGTATGTTTTGAATGATTGAGTACATTTGTGTAAGTCAACCATAAGTACTTAAGAAATTTTTATTGAAGACACAAAATAAGTTGTCACAAATTTACCATTGCCATCACAATCACTATTAACCTTACTCTCTATCCAATCATCATTACTAATATCACTTTAACTTAGTCTTTTCAAAGTTTTCAATAGCGACATTCTGGACAATATGCAGAGGCACTGGAGGACATACTGTTCTAAGGGAGATTCTCTATGGTGTACAGGTAGAAACCAAACAAGAATATATGCTGTCTTCCTTCTTTTCTTCATATGGTCCCCTTTACTTTTTTTTTGCATTATTTTTTTCCATGTTTTGAATATTAACCAGGTTCTAGAGTTGCAGGAGTTCTCAGAATAATGGGGAGACCAACTTCAAAATGAAAAAATTATAATAAAATGTTGTAGTGCTTGGTTGAGGTTAGTTCCAAGTTGTAAGGTCCTGCAGGAAAAAAAAAAAGAACTAATTTTCACTAGGAGGATGAGGGGCAGGAGAGGAACATGCTTTGGGCTGCACTGAAGGGATAGGAATGACAACGAGTCCCTATGTGGTAAAACGGTTAACATGCTGCTAACTGAAAGGTTGGCAGTTCATGTCCAGTTAGAGATGCCTTGGAGGAAAGACCTGGTGATTTACTTCTTAGAAAAAACAGCCTTTGAAAAAATCAGTGGAGCACAATTCTACTCATACACACATGGTGTTGCCATGAATTGGAATTGACTTGACAATAATGGTTACTGGGCAAGTTCCTCTTACATGCTTTTAACACAGTGTAGTTTTAAATGATAACATTTATAACCATAATTATTGGTATGATTATGTACATAATGTATAATATTCTAAGATCCATCAGGGCAAGGACCATTTTTGTCATGTTAATTATTTATTTTTGGGCAATCTACTTCTGTAGTGATACTGCCTCAGCAACTCAAGGAGGGGTTGCTATGAGTCTGGTCCGACTTGACGGCACATAACAACAGCAACAACAACAAGTACAGAAATTGAAGTAGGCAGATATTTAATAAATATTTATTGACTAATGTGACCCTTCCTTGGGTTTCTGAGGCGGTATCACTACAGAAGTAGATTGCCCAACCTTCTTTCCAAGGAGTGGTTGGTGGGTTTGAACCGCCAGCCTTCTGGTTAGCAGTCAGATGCCTTAGGCACTATGCCACCAGAACTCCTAATGAATAAATGGGAGTTCTGAAATCCTTTCCACCTACAGTGAATGAAATACTTGTTGACTGGGTGAATGAAAAGACTGGTGCTTGAAACATTTTTCCCAAGGAGAATGTGGTCACTAGGGTGGAGTGGTAGCTGCTTCAATCAGCATTAGGACCAAGGGAAAGGCCCTGTTGATGGGAATATAAGATAGAGGAAGCCAGAGCCAATTTCCTTGAGAACTTCCAGGGACGGAGTGTCAGAGAAACTGTTTCTCCTATACTTCCTTTGGCCCAGGGCTGAGTGTCTTTAGCACCTGTCACAATCCTCTGGAGAAGAAGCAGAGGGCTCAGGTGGGCTTTTTAGGTTGTGTTCTTTAGAAACAGACTTTGAGGTATACTGCATAAAATATGTTTATTGGGGAGTATATCTGGTAACAACACCTGTCAGAAAGTGAGGGGAGCAGAATGAGGCAGAAGAAGTTTAAATGCGATGTAGTTGCTCCAGAAGCCTCTGCTGACCAATGTGGAGTGCTTGACCATTGATTCTTCAGTGTTCGCACAGATTGAATAAAGGGAGTTGCATCTTTGTATTCCCACACTGGCCAGTCATCGAGTGTAGTCTGCAACTGGGAAGGAAAAGTAACCTTGGGGGAGGCAGCTCTCTTTGGTCAAGGGAGAGTGAGTCATTATGAGCTTTCAGCAACCAACACTCCCAGCAGCTGGAGGAACCAATGTATTAAACCATGGCATCCACGGAATTTATTGATGTCGGTGCTCCTTCTGCAAGAATAAGAAGCTTGAGCTCCCAGAGCAATGTGACGTACAAATTTTCCCAGCACAACCATCAGGATATACCGATTTAAGGGTGACAAGCAATGCTGGACAAAAGTGGGCCACCCTTTGAAATCCAGTGTCATCTTTGCTTTGCCTCTCCTGCCCAATCATCCTTCCCTGGAGGCAGTAGCCTCAGCACTGTGTGTCTCCAGACAATCTGGAGAATAACTGGCACAGTCCAAATGTGCATGTGATTCCTGTGGGACCTGCCAGTTACCATTAATGACTGACCTGCCCAGGCTCTTGTTCACAGTCACCAGCACTGTCTTGAAGAAGTACCCAAAACAGACATGGCTTCCAGTGTGCAGATGAAAGGACCAGCTGTGAAGTGATGCATGGGATTTCAGGTGTGGAAAATGAGGTCAGGCTTGAGACTTACAGCTTCAAGAAGATTATTCACAACTGAGTCTTGCCTTTCTTACAGCTCTGCGACAGGAGTTATTTCTTGGAATGGCTAATGTGACCCTGATTCCCCCAATACCTCTGGTCTGACACTTCTTAGTAGTTGTGAATTTGCTTCCCCCTAAATGTGAGTAGGAGGTCTCTCTAGGTCTGGTTCCTCAAAACTACCCCTTCCTGTTCCATTCCTCTTAGAGCCTACCATTCAGAGCAAGCAAGATTACTGGTGAGATTGCAGACATAACCATTCCTATTAAAGTGCCGAAGGCATTTGACTGCTAACCAGAAGCTTGGGGGTTCAAACCCACCAGCCACTCCTCAGAAGGAAGGTTGGGCAATCTACTTCCGTAGTGATACCGCCTCGGAAACCCAAGGAGGGGTAGCTAAGAGTCGGATCTGACTCGATGGCAGTGAGTTTTTTTCTTTTCTTTTTTCTGTTTAGTCACCTTGGAGCATTCACAAAGTCATTTATCATGGTCCTGGCTTCCCCATCACATATGACACATGTAGGTAAAGCAAATTAATCTTTTTCCCCCAAGTCTTGCCTGAGCCTATATTCATGCTTCGTAAGTTTGGAAAACTTGTGCATAGACTTTGGGTGATGTGTTTGATTTCCTCTTTGCCATTCAGAGACCACTGTGCAGCCTTTCTGTATCAGAAATCCTCTTCATCACTGTTACTCATAACTTGGGCCAGAAGATTATCATGAAGATTGAACTGGGGACTGAGGGTGCTCCTGGGAGACAACAGGGAGGGCCTTTGTGGAACACTCCTGGCATGGGAATTTTCTTCTTTTCTAAGGTCTCTCCAAGTTGCTGAGTCTCATGCCAGTCTGATGCAGGAGCTTAAAGTATACCACACTCAGAGACAGCCCAGAGACTGGGAGAACAGTGCCCTTGTGCCAGGCATATTTTATGGATAGTCTGTGCATCTCATATTTGTCACCTGGGGCTCTTCCTCTGAGTGTTTGGTTTCGGTCTCTCTCACTCCTACTGTCATTATCATGCCCTCCTCTAGTTTCTCTCTGGCTGTGTCAGTAGTTCCCTTTTCCCCACTATCTAGTACACTGCAAAGGAGCTCTGGTGGCAACGTACTTAAAGCATTTGGTGGCTAAGCAGAAGGTGAGTGGTTCAAACCCAGAGGCTGTCTGTGGGAGCAAGATGAAGCAATCTACTTCCGTAAAGATTTATAGCCTTGGAAACCCTATGGATTGCTATTAGTTGGAATCAACTCGATTTTGGTTTTAGTATGTTGGAAGAAGGAGATTAAAGAAAGAGAGACAGGTTATAGCACATATTGGAGTCTCTCTGCTTGCTAGAGGCAGTAGCAGAAGTGACTAGTATGACACACATTTAAGATTCTGTCACAGCCTCTTTCACAGAGATTCCACAAGGCTTCTCTTGGCAGAGTATCACTTAAGGTGAAGAATGCCACTTCACCTCTCACAGGCATCCCACCTCCTGTTACCTCATTCCTACCCCTAAGTTCAGTCTCTGCCTTGTCAAGTTCTCATAATTCCTGGTTCATTTTAGGTCCTCTTCTAGCCATTTATTAGTTATTTAATTTACTCATATAGATGTTTCTTTATTCAGCAAACACAACTTTGTACCAACTAGATTCCAGAAACTTCTGGAACCTAATCTGGGACTACAGCAATAAGCAAGGCATGGTTCCTACTCTTTAGGGACTGTCACACTGAAAGATTTTATAGTGCAAGGCATTAAACATAATAAGACGGCAGATAAAAGGACATGGTTAGAAATAAAATGAGTCTTATCATGCTGTCTTATAAAATTTTAGGACAACTTCACAGAAGAAAAGTCATGTGGATCGAATTTACATGAGTAAGTAGGACTTGAGTAACATTACTAATTTGCTAGTTGTCTGTTTCCTGACGTTGTTCTTGTTAGATGCCATCGAATTGGCTCTGACTCACAGAGACCCAATGTACAACAGAACGAAACACTGCCTGGTCCTGTGCTAGCCTCCTAATTCTCGCTATACCTGAACCCATCATTGTAGTCACTGTGTCAATGCATCTCGTTGAGGGCCTTCCCCTTTTTTCACTGACCCCCCCATTTTACCAAGCATGATATCTACTGTACCAAGCATGATATACTGGTTCCTGGCTAGATAGCTAAATATGTCTTTACTTTTAAGTTTCAGTAGATAAAGCCTCTATACCTTTCCTGGAAGAATCATAGAGGGACCTTTTGTTTACTTTAATAATTAACTATTTTTTTTCTTTTTGAGTTTTTATTGCGATTTGGGTGCAATTTTACAAAGCAGATTTGTTTTACATTCAACAGTTCAAATACATTTTATTTCGTAATACTGATTACAATCCCCACAATGTAACAGCTCTCCTCCTACCTCCTCCCTGTAATTACCCCTTCCCTGTGTTCATCCTATCCATGCATTCCTGCTTGCATAGCTTTCTCTCTGCACAAATGCTGCCCTTCTGATCTCCAATGGTTGACTGTTTAAGGAGTACAGCTCTCTGGTGTAAGTGTTCAGCTCGTAGGCCTGTCTATGGTGTTGCTGAGAATTAAGCCACGGGAGTGAGTTCAGTCCTAGGAGTGAAGGGTGACTTGGGTTCATAGTCTCAGGGGTTTCATCAGTTTCTTCTGAGCAGTAATTCTGGTCTTTTTATATTTTTAAATTTTGTCTCACATTTTTTCTCCTACTCTATCCAGAATCTCCAATTATGACCCCTTTCTGAATGGTTAGCATTGGTAGCAGGGCACCATCTAGTTCTTCAGGTCTTAGGGTCATGTAGGCTGAGGTTCCCATGGTCCATTTGTTCCTTGGATTAATCTTTGGTTTTCTTCACTCTTCTTTGCTCTAGATGAGGAGAGACCAATAGTTGCATCTCAGATGGCTGCTCGTGAGCTTTTAAGACTCCAATTGCTATTTACCAAAGTAGGATGTAGAACAATGTTTTTGTGGACTAGGTTGTGCCATTTGAGTTTGATGTCTTCCATGACCATGATCCTGAGCCCACTGCCCCCTGACTCACTCTTTCAAGGTGATTGGTTGTGGCTAAGAAGTTATTCTAACTTTATCCTCTGTTAGCTCTATAGTGTATATGAACATTTTTATAGCACATACAAATATGTAAATGGAAATATTGTCTGCCAAAATAATCTACCCAAAGTGTTCATGGGTAAATTCCCCTTTGCCTACCTGTACCTGGTCTTCTTTCCTGTGTACCTATGTATTCATCTATAGATTAATGTTTGTTATTGCTGATAGTGCAGTATTGTGTGTATAATAGTATTTACCATCATTGTCTGTGTCTCTTGTGCACCTCTCTTTCTTAGTGATATTGTGTTGGTCACACACTTTTATTATATTGCCTTGACCTTCACCCAAATCAACACATGTCTCTCTCTCTTTTTTTTTTTTTTTTTTGCAGTGTTCCATCCCCTCCCTTCCC
>NW_006921601.1:1634966-1644777 GCF_000298275.1 Orycteropus afer afer | reverse complement strand
AGTAATGGGATTGCTGGGTCAAATGGTATCTCCAATTCCAACTTTCTAAGGAATCACCATATTGCTTTCCACAGTGGTTGTGTCACTTCACAGTCTCACCAGCAGTGTATGAGTGTCCCAATCTCTCCACATCCCCACCAGCATTTGTTATTTTCTGTCTCATTGAACTTTGCCATCAGTGCTGGGGTGAGACGGTGTATCTCATTGTTGTTTTGATTTATATTTCTCTGATGGCCAATGATTGTGAGCATTTTTTCATGTATCAGCTGACCACCTGAATGTCCTCCTTGGTGAAGTGTCTATTCATGTCTTCTGCCCATTTTTCAATTGGATTTTTAATTCCTTTGGTGTTGAGACATTGGAGTTTTCCATCAGTCTTAGAGATAAGTCCCTTGCCAGATATGTAATTATCAGCAAATATGAATTATCAGCAAATACATTTTTGTCATGTGCTTTTTCATTGTGTCGATTTCTTTGTTCCATATAATTTTCTATGCTGAGCTCCTTTTGTTTGTGAATCATGTTATCACTTCCTTCATTGCTATTGTTTTAGTATTTGCTGAATATTTATGCTGGTCCTCTTTTTTATTTTGATGTGAAGGTTTATCGTTTTTCTTTGAGGTTACCCTGTGATTTATAGTTTTCTTCCTAAGTTTAGAACAGTCCGTTCTATCTTGTAGTTGTCTTGACTTCCCTACCATCTAGAAGTTTTGCAATGACACAGATATTTTCCCCCTCATTTTGGTTTGTAGTTGCTTCTCTGTCCAAAGGGCTCCCTTTCAGCATCTCTTGTAAGGTTGGTCTGGATTTACAAATTCCCTTAATTTCTGCTTATCTGGAAATGTCTTAATTTCACCATCATACTTGAGGGATAGTTTTGCTGGGTACATAATTCTTGGTTGGAAATTTTTCTCTTTCAGTGTTTTATATATACCATCCCACTGTCTTCTCGACTTCATGGTTTCTGTTGAGAAATCTGAGCTTAGTCTTATTGGTTGCCCCTTGTAGGTAACTTTTCATTTTTCCTGTGCTGCTCTCATGATTCTTTCTTTGTCTTTGGTTTTGGTGAATTTGATGATGATACGTCTTGGTGTTTTTCTTTTGGGGTCTATCTTATTTGGGGATCGTTGGACTTCCTGAATGGATGTATTCTCATCTTTCATTGTATCAGGGAAGTTCTCTTCCAACAAATCTTGGACAATTTTCTCAATGGTTTCATTTTTCTCTTCTTGTTCTGGAATTCCAATGACACGTAGTTTATTCCTTTTGATGGTATCCCACATGAACCTTAAACTTGCTTCATTTTGTTTTGATCTTTTTTCTAATTGATCCCTTTCCAAAGAAGTATTCAGGTATTTGTCTTCAATCTCATTAATTCTATCTTCCATTGTATCAGTTCTACTCCATTGCCCTTTCAATGTGTTATCTATTTCTAATAATTTAGTATTAATCTTTTGGATTTATATCTGTAGATTTAGAATCATTTCTAATTTTTCATTTATTTTGTCATTTTGTTCTTGAATTTTCTTCCAAAATTATTCTAGGGTTTTGTCTGTGTTTTCCTTGGTCTGTCTCTCAATCCTGTGAAGATATCTAAATATAATTCTTATGAATTCTTTGTCAAGGAGTTCCAATGCTGCGTCTTCCTCAGAGATGTGTTTTGGGTCTGTATCTTGGTCCCTTGTTTCTCCTGCTTTATCTTGCTCCTTTGTGTGGACTGTGATGCTCTGTTGTTTCCGAGGCATTGTGACATTTTTGTGCTTATATTTAATCGGTGATTATATGTTGGAGTGACTTGGCCACAATTTTCATTTTCTTTGTTTTGTTTGTATGTTATCTATACAGGCAGGGTACTGTGCTGTGCTCCTCTATTCACTAGTTGACAGCACTTATACACTCATCACCTGTCTCCTGTTGTCAGCCCCTCTATATCCTTGCTGCCCCTGGCAAACAGTGCCTGTTCTTAGGTCCCTGGAATCTGAATGAGAATGCTATCACTTTAAAATCCAAAATGTTTGCCACTTAAAACATTCAAAATGGCTGCACCCTCAGTCACTTTAAATCCACATATCTCTTAACCCTAAAAAAAAGAAAAAAAAAAAACAACCCAAGAAAAACCAAACTTACTGCTGTTGAGTTGGATCTGACTCATAGTGACCCCTCCTTGGGCTTCCAAGGTGGTATCACTATAGAAGTAGATTGCCCAGTCTTCCTTTTAATAAGTAACTATTTTTTTCCCCTTTTTTTTTTAGTTTTTATTGTGAGTTGGGTGCTATTTTACAAAGCAGATTTGTTTTATATTCAACAGTTCATATACATTTTATTTCATAGGAGTGGCTGGTGGGTTTGAAGCGCCAGGCTCCTGATTAGCAGTCAAATGCCTTAGGCACTACGCCACCAGAGCTCCTGTCTCTTAACTAGTCAGTAATTTTCCCACCTTTTCCCTCCCATCCTTGGTAACCAACAAAGAAAATTTCCTTTCTTGTGTAAACCTTTCCTCGACTTTTTATGATATTGGACTCAAACAATATTTGTCCTTTTGTGATTGATTTATTTCACTTAGCATAATGTCCTTCAAGTTCATCCACATTTTGAGGTGATTCACAAATTCTTCATTTGACTGCTAACCAGAAGGCTGGCACTTGAAACCCACCAGCCACTCCTTGGAAGGAAGATGGGACAATCTACATCTTCCTTCTACCACATACACAATATATTCAAAACTGAATTAACTCATCAATAATCCTCCAAATTCAACAAGACAGAAAACAGCAAATGCTAGTGAGAGTGTGGACAGATTGGAACACTGAACAATCAGAAACCCAAGGAGGGGCCACTAGAGTCGGGTCTGACTCTACAGCACATAACAACAACAACAGTATTCCATTGTGTGTGTGCACCATAGTTTGGTTATCCATTCATCTGTTGATGGGCACTTAGGTTGTTTCCATCTCTTTATTATTGTGAATAGTGGTGCTATGAACATGGGTGTGCATAAATATATCCATGTCCTGTATCTCACCTCTTTAGGATATGGTCCTGGTAGTGGGATTGATGGATCAAATGACATTTCTATTCCCAACTTTTTAAGAAAGCACCATACCATTTTCCAGTGATTGTATCATTTTCTAGTTCTATCAGCAGTGTTCCAATCTCTCCACACTCTCACCAGCATTTGCTGTTTTCTGTCTTGTTGAATTTGGAGGATTATTGATGAGTTAATTCAGTTTTGAATATATTGTGTATGTAGTATAAAAGGGAACTGAAAAGATGGACTTGTGTTTCAGCAAGATACTTGATTTCTAAACAAAGATATGGAGGATATGAAAGTACACAAATAGTAAAAACCATGGGAACGAGTGAACTCAGTCAGAGTAAAGTATAGAATAGGGATGAGAGAAGGTGCTGGAACTCTGGGATAGACAGTGTGTAATGGATAAGCAGTTGGAGAAGAACTCAAAGGGACTGAGGTTGTCGATTGGGAATGTAGGAGGAATGACTGTAGAGTGCTATGCCATGGAATCAAAGAGACTAATTTTAAAAATAGCACACTTATTTGTCTTGTTCAGTAATGACAAAAGGTGAATAAAGAGAATCCTTTAGAATCGAAACTTCCAAGAGAAAAGCAATTGAATAGTAGAGTTTATGTATCTCTCCCAAAGCATCATATATTTACTCTTAATTACTAATCCAGACATATGATATTTAATCTTTAAAAATATCTTAGTGAAAGGAAATTCTCTTTCATGTATCTAATTTTATTCTCTTTGTTGCAGTTTAAACCTCTACATTCTTCTCAAGAAGATGGTACCCAGCTCTGGACAGTGCGAGAACTCATCAAGAGTGGAGAAATCATGACTTTTGTATATTTTCAACCCTGTCTCTAAGTCATTGATGATGGCCCTTAGCAATTCCAGCTTGAGGCTTCTTCAGCCTTCTTTTTTCCTGGTAGGTATTCCAGGTTTGGAGGAAAGCCAGCACTGGATAGCATTGCTCCTGGGCATCCTTTACACACTTGCTCTGGTGGGAAATGTCACCATTCTCTTCATCATCTGGACTGATCCATCCCTGCACCAGCCCATGTACCTCTTCTTGGCCATGCTTGCCACCATTGACCTGGTTCTGGCCTCCTCTACTGCACCTAAAGCCCTTGCAGTACTCCTGGTTCATGCCCATGATATTGGCTATACTGTATGCTTGATCCAGATGTTCTTCATTCATGCATTCTCCTCCATGGAGTCAGGAGTGCTTGTGGCCATGGCTCTAGATCGTTATGTAGCCATTTGTCACCCTCTGCACCATTCCACCATCCTGCATCCAGAAGTCATAGGGCACATTGGAGTGGCAGTGCTGGTGCGAGGATTAATCCTACTAACCCCCTTCCCCATCTTGCTGGGACGCCTCATCTTCTGCGGGGCTACTATCATAGGCCATGCTTACTGTGAACATATGGCTTTGGTAAAACTTGCCTGCTCAGACACTACAGTGAACCGAGCCTATGGGCTGGCAGTGGCACTGCTTGTGGTTGGACTAGATGTTTTGGTCATTGGTATTTCTTATGCTCTCATTCTCCAGGCAGTTCTAAAGGTACCAGGGGCTGAGGCCCGACTTAAGGCTTTTAGCACATGTGGGTCCCATGTATGTGTCATTCTGATCTTCTACGTCCCTGGAATATTCTCCTTCCTTACTCACCGTTTTGGCCAGCACGTACCTCATCACATCCATGTTCTTTTGGCCACACTTTACCTCCTTGTACCACCTGCACTCAATCCTCTTGTCTATGGGGTGAAGACTCGGCAGATCCAGCAGCGGGTGCTCAGGCTATTTTATATAAAAGCAACAATCTAAAGACATTCTAATAATTTTCTGTGGAGACACCTTCCAAGAAGACTGCCAGGAGCCCATGAATGGTTTAGATGATGTAGATAGAGGCCTTTTCACACTGAGTAGTCTTTCCAGTTCTATTAGTCTCATGGTAAAGAACACCCATGGGTATTTGTCCTTATGTCCTAATGTGACGTACCTGGCTAGCTGAACTTGTGAATATTTTTCCTATTCTTCTTCTGTTTTTTTTTTTTTTTGCTCCAGACCCCAACATTTCCCCACTCAGAGTAAGAGGGAATCGGATATGGGAAAAATAGATTCATGCTCTGGATGTATCATCATTTTTAACCTCCCTCTGAACTGACTCAGCAGAATCACTTGCAATGGAAATGGGAACTCTAGATATTTGCCTGGCCTACGGTATCTTCAAACTCTCTATTGCTGTGAGCTCAAGGTCACTGATCTTCTGGGTTTGAAGTCAGGTCTCTCGCAAAGCACCAGAGAGTGATAGAGTGAGAAAACATTTTTCCATTGCAATATGGGTGTTATTTATTTATTTATTTTTAAATTAAGTTCTGTAGGATCTTTAATAGGTTCTGGGAATAATAAGATGTGATTCTTATTTTCAAGGAAAAAATATATATGGATGTTTGGATTAAAAAATTTATTTATTTTTTTCCTTAGGATAAAGAAGGGATATGACCAACTATTCAACATGTGTATGTGTGGTGACTATTAATTTAATAAAACAAATCAATCATACAATTATCAGCGTCTAAGAACTCTAAAATGTTTTAGATTCTAGTTCTGTGAAACAGTGTTTTATTGAGAAATGTGAAAATAGTATTGTCAATTAGAAAATTAATTTCTGTTTCTGAAGTGTTGGGTATGGGTATATGTAAATCAGATCACCATTTCTGCTAACAGGAACTGGGTTCAATTTAGCAAGAGGACTATAACTATTAGTGGATTACATCCTGTTTGTTGAATGTTGCCTTAAGACTTGGCTTAACTCTTTTGTGTCCATAAAAAGTAACACTTTTTTTTTTTTTTTTTTCACAGTCCCAGAAGTCAGGTCTTTGCTGCCTTAAGGTAGGATTCCCAGGTGATGAGAGTATCTTATCTTGTGTTTCATATCAGTAAAATGGTTGAGTGGCTGGCTAGTGTTTCTACTTTTTTATTTTTTTGTAAATTTTACTCCTAATAAATAATTTTCTGTTACAGAACTTGAGTGTTATGTCTTTAATTTACCTGGCACATTGGGTGGGCTAGGGAGAGTGAATATAAGCTGTTTTTATTGCAGGAGTAGTTACAATTTAATATGACCTTATGCTCTTGTGGGAGCTCTGGTGGTGTAGTGCCAAAGGCATTTGACTGCTAACCAGAAGGAAGGAGGCTTGGGCAATGTACTTCCATAGTGATACCTCCTCTGAAAACCAAAGAGGGGTTGCTTTGAGTGGGATCTGACTCCATGGCAGTGGGTTTAGTTTTTTTTGGTATGCTCTTGTAAGTTTTCCTGTGAGATATTTAAAAACAACTTCCTTGACCCTGGGAGCTCTGGTGGCATAGTTGAGTGTTTTCTTGTACTCTAAGCTTTCCAGTGTGTATGTTTTATTATAAACACAAATAGTGTTGATATGGTAAATAGGCATTGATATTTAGTATTTTATTATTACTCAGTTCTATTTTATAATTTTATCATTATTATTCTTTAACTCAAAATTATTTAGAATACAAAGGAATTTTACAAAGGTATAGTTTCATTACTGATTTTTTATTTAGCAGCATTATTGTCAAAATATAATGTCTACATGATGTAAAATATTTTGGTTAAATTTGACTTGTTGCCCAGTATGTGATCAGTTTTAATAAACTATTGTTTCTTTTGAATTGGAGTATTCCTCGGATATCTTAATAGGAATATTTCCTATTTCTGCATCAATTTTCAACTTCTACAATTCATCTTTCTCTAGCTAATAATCTCTACCTCTTCATGCTTATGAAAATATAATAAGAAAAAAATATATACATGGAATAAATAAGCACTAGAGGCAGAGTTTCACATTTTCTAGTTGGTTCCAACTGGAAAGAAAGCCTGAGGAGTGTGTGTGGGGAGTTTTTATCATGGACAAAACATGGGAATATGAATGAATTAATTGCAGGTGTGTGTAAAATCTGCAATATAGATAATACTTACATAATGATAACTATAAGCCTAGCACTGTTCTAAGTGTTATTTCTATATAGACTGTTTTAATTCTTAGAATAATCCTATGAGATAGGTGCACTATTATTCACGTCAAGTAAGGAAACTGAGACCCAAAGTGAATAAGAGATTTGCCCAAATAACAGAGCTAGTAAGTGATGTGACTGGGAATTTAACTCAGATAGCTCACCCTACAGACTTTCTCACCATAACGCCTAAATCTCTCAGAGATGCCCTTCACCTGCACTCCATCCCATGCCACATTGGTAATAATGTGAATTATTGAGATGCCACCCCACATCACATTTCACTAATTTTCTGTTTTGTCCTGGTAATGGGTTTCTACCTGCTCATCAAATACTTGAGTAACTCAATCCTAGAATCTCATTTGAGGGTCTGTATCAGGGTCCATGTCTGGGTCTACATCTTTACTATATCATCAGATCTAAGCAAGAAACAGCATACCAAAAGAATTTAGTAATGGGGCAATTTATAGAGGTGTTGGCAGGTCAAGGGAAGCCAAAAAAGATGGAGAAGCACTTAGAGGTTATAGCAAGAACAGGAAGGTGCTACAACCCCCAGGCCTGAAGAACAGGGTGAGGCAGCAATATCAGTTGAATCTTGTGAGAGCTGGAGTTGTGGAAGAGGGGCTTTGCAAAAGGATCTCTGGCTATAGAGAAATATAGCCACTGTTATAACGGCATCGAGGGAAGGGGCTGAATACCTCAGCTCCTCTTTCCCAATGTTGATCTTCTGCTTATTATCTGAACTGGAAACTGGAGAGTCTGGCCAGGTACCCAGCTGTAATAAGCCACAAGCATCAGCCACCTTGCAGAGAGCAGGACAAAGAGGGAGGGAGTGGATCTGGAGTTAAGTAGAGAATATACAGCACACTGGGCTGAACCTATTTCCCTTCTCTATGTCTCTACCCAGGAAATGAAGGGGGAAGAAAAAAAATCACACAATGAAGCCAACTGTTTTCACTTTGACTCCAGAATCACAAACCTCCCAGGGACAGTCTATGATGACTGTCACTGCAACACTCACTCCAAAAAAAAAAAAAAAAAAAATTCAAAAATAAACTGGAAAAGAATAAAGGAATCAGATTTTATATGACCTTGAATTAATTGACTTGAGTTTAATTCTCAAGAAGTTTGGCTTTATTTTATGAAAAATGGAAAGCCAGGGATAGTGTAATGTAACATTATTGCTAACAACAAACTGTAACTTTATTCTTATTGAATGGAGAAACCATAGTTAAGTTAGTCACCATTTTATCCCTGGTGATTAATCCAGTGCCAGCTATACTGTTGTTAAATAAGTATTCATTGAATAGATAGGATAGAAAGAGTAAATCAGTTGTACAAATTTACACATATATCAACTAGAAGAGTTGAGTTTAAGAGAATTAAGAAGGAAGAGAATAGTGCAATTTTGTTAAGAAATTGTAGAAAGTTTCAAGGTAAGGATATTTACCAATATAATATTCTTTCAGGGTGATGGATTAGTATAAAGTAATATGTAGTCAAGTAGATAGAGCTAGGTTTGAATTTTTGAATTTCCACTCAGGTTCAAGTCCTGTTCTCTACATCTCAACTACTAGAACCCAGTAGCACCATATGGTGAAGTAAGACTTGGTTCCTCATGAGATCCATTTCTTCAGAAGCCAGGTCTAAGCATCTCAAACCACCAGCTGGCTTGGGACTGAGTCTTAATGAAAGCACGTGATTGAAATCATCTATTCTACCCAGGAAAGCCATTTAAAGATTCCAGAGAGGGAGAGTATGTTTCTGGAACAGGGATGTATTTTTAAGTTTAGTATGATATTGGGTACTAGGTCCCTGAGTTTCAGGGAAATAGCTCATGAGAAAAATTTCAACTTGTTTCCAACATGTTCCAGCATATCATTCTTAAGACAGAAAGCATTCTCTGATTATTAGACAGGATTCATCTAACAGAAGCAAACTGTAACTTTATCCTTCTTGTCCTAGATTTTATTTCTTTCCTTTGTAGTCAAAAGGAGTTCTGGTGGTTCAGTGGCTAAAGCATTCTGCTGCCAACCAAAAGGCTGGTGATTTGAACCCAACAGCAGCTCCACAGGAGAAAAATGAGGCAGTCTTTTTCTATAAAGATGTACAGCCTTTGAAATCCTATTGGGCAGTTCTACTCTGTCTCATAGGTTCACTATGAGTTGGAATTAACTTGAAGGCAAAGTCTGTAGCCAGTTTTATGGAATTAAATACACTCCATAAACTCAACATACCAAACTCAATCCATCATCTCTGCCACCACAACATACAAACTTTTTCAAAGTCTGTAGTCAGTTTTATGGAATTAAATACTTAAACCAGAAGAGAAAATACAATTTTATAATTCTTTACCTTCTCTTTTATACAACTACTCTGTCTAAATTCAGTCTATGCTATATATTTCTACCTCTATAGTTGTCCCTTTCTTTCCATTGTCAGAGCCATGTTTGTTCACACACTGACAATTTCTCATGTACACTATGGAAGCCAGCCCTCTCTATTTTACTTATCATTTCATTCTCTTTACTTCTTCTAGTCTCTTTAGGTATGAGTGAAAGGAAGAGAGAGATTTGTCCAAAGCTGAACTCATAGTTTTTATACCAAATGGGAATAGGCATAGATGAAGAAATGTATTAAGATAAGAGGCACTTGATGAAGAAGAAAAACAAAGTAGGAGGTCTCACATTGCCGGATCTCAAAACCTACTATACAGCCACAATAGTCAAAACTGCCTGGTATTGGTTCAATGACA
>NW_006921601.1:1632002-1633171 GCF_000298275.1 Orycteropus afer afer | reverse complement strand
CTACGGAAGTAGGATTGCCCAACCTTCCTTCCGAGGAGTGGCTGGTGGGTTTGAACCGCCAGCCGTCTGGTTAGCAGGCAAGTGTCTCAGCCACTATGCTCCCAGAGCTCCCTTGGATATCCATAGGAAGGATCTAAAGAGGGAGAATTTGAATAAGAATTACTTGTCATAAGAAACTGACTGGGCAATTGATAGGTCAAATTTCCTAAGTAAATCAGAGTGGATGGAATCCAGATCACAGATGGAGGGCTTGATGGTAAGAGTTCAGTGGAATTCTCTATCCTACTTGATGAAAAGAGGAGGACCAGTGTAAATGGACGATGGTTTATGAGTGTATCTTTGCAACTGAAGAACCTGCCAGCTAATGGCCTCTGCTGTCTTTGTGAAGAAGTTGGAGAGGCCACCAGCTGTGAGAAGAATTTAGAAAATGTGAAAAATTCCTTGCAATGGGTGAAAGAATGAATTAACTAGAGAAGATTATTATATCATACATGCATATCAAGTGCCTATTTGAGGTTGGTAGTCATAAATTTGAATGAAAATGGCCTGCCCTTAAGCATAATTTTCTATAGGAACATTGATTGCACT
Organism: Orycteropus afer afer; assembly: GCF_000298275.1. Taxonomy (NCBI): domain Eukaryota; kingdom Metazoa; phylum Chordata; class Mammalia; order Tubulidentata; family Orycteropodidae; genus Orycteropus; species Orycteropus afer. Next base: position 1,632,583 of record NW_006921601.1, on the reverse strand, counting down.
GGTGCAGGTTTGTTTAAGTAAGGTCAGGATGGGTAATGCCAGAGTGTAATAAATTTTTTTTAAACATTTTATTGTGGTTCGGGTGAAAGTTTACAGAGCAAATTATTTTTGCATTTAATTTATACACATTATGTGTCCACACACCAGTTGCAATAAACTTTTAATCAATTTTTGTAAGGTTGCAGTGAAGGGGGTCGCAGTCGCGGCGGAAAGGAAGAGAGGATTCAAAAGCAAAAGTTGGGAAAGCTTTATTGTGAGCTCCCAGGTGAGGTTCATGGGTCCCTGAGAGAGGCCGAGAAGTCCCGCTGCCCGGGTGAAAGAAAAGGGTTTTTACGGTGTTACTTTTCCTATTCCTCAGTGGACCGGATTGAGAGCAGGGTATGTGTTACAGGAACCAATAAGGTTAAAACCCCCTATTAGCATGGGGCCAGGAAGTAGAGCTGAAGCACTTCATTAACATGTTGTTGTTGTTATGTGCCGTGGAGTCGGACCTGACTCATAGCGACCCCTCCTTGGGTTTCCGAGGCAGTATCACTACGGAAGTAGGATTGCCCAACCTTCCTTCCGAGGAGTGGCTGGTG
>NW_006921601.1:1626395-1630802 GCF_000298275.1 Orycteropus afer afer | reverse complement strand
TTTTTTACAGTAGCTTTAGTGAAGTTAATCCTTCTCATTTGTTTCCTTTGGTAGTCTGTCTTATCAAATTAACTTCAGAAAAATTTGGCAAGTCACCCCTTCCCTTTCACATTTGTTTCACTATAACTTGCCTTCATTTAGGGTGGGTCTTTTATGTCTTATTGATTTTCTACTTATGTAATGCTGGAAGATACTTTGACAGTTTTCTTATGTATTGGTCTAATTCCTGTATCTTACTATACACAAACCCTGGTGACATCTCTTCAGTTTGGGATTTATCTCATGGCATTAGTCAGCAACTCATCTACTGCTCCAGTCTCGGAATTCCTCATCTGCTTCCCTAACTACCAGAGTTGGCAACATTGGATATCTCTGGCCTTCAGCCTCCTCTTCCTCTTGGGCATGGGGGTGAACAGCACCCTCTTGGTCACCATCTGGCTGGAAGCCTCATTGCGTGAGTCCATGTACTACATGGTCAGCCTCCTCTCCCTGTGCATCAGGCTGTCATCCCCAAAGTTCTGACTATCTTCTGGTTTAGCCTCAGGCCCATCAGTTTCTCTGCTTGTTTCTTCTAGATGTTCATCATGAACACTTCCTTCCCCATGGAATCCTACATAGTTATGGTCATAATCTATAACCAATACATGGCCATCTGCTGGCTATTGTGATCTTCTTCTGTCATCATTGACCAATTTGTGGTCAAAGCTAGTGTCTGCATTGCAACTTAGAACACTTTGGTGCTTTCACCTATTCCCGTTCTCTTTGCATATCTTCATTATTGTGAGGAATATGTCATTGAGAACTCCATCTGGGCCAACTTGTCTGTGTCCAGACTTTGCTGTCAAAATTTCATTCTTAACAGAACCTGCCAATTTGTACTGGTCTTATGATGTGGACTTCATCCTCATTTTCCTCTCCTACATCTTTGTTCTGAGAGCTATACTTAGCATTAAGACTGAGGGGGCTGAAGTCACAATTCTGAGCACATCTGACTTCTACTTCTTCATCATCTTATTCTTCAGCACCAACTTGTTCATTGTGATGTTAACAAATGTAGGCAGAAAGAGGGTCCCCATTGACATCCTCATCTTGCTCAATTTCTTTCATCAGTTCATTCCTCCTGTCTTGAATACCATTGTTTATGGGTTTCAAACCAAAAAGTTAAAGCAGAGATTTCAGAGGTTGCTGCAGAGGGAGCTTTGAACACACAGATGGACTCTCTATGGAGACTACTATTACCATTTCTTCTGTTTCTACTTCAGTGTATATGATTAGAGATAGTAAAGCAGTACTTGAATGGTGAATATTTCTTACCCAGTGTTGTTCTTCTAGTATAGAAATCATGGTGGATCTCTTAATACTCGATTGAAGTTGATCTACCTAGTTCAGGTAACTAATATTTAGGTACCTACCATTGTGTCTTGAATTTTATATATTTAAATCATTCCATACTCACAACAGTTTTATAGGACAGAGATTATTATTCCACTTTATATAGTAGGAAACAAACATATAGGGAAAAATATTGACAAAAGTCATGTTTGGTGAGTGATGAGGCATGAATTCAAGTTCATATCTGTCTGAACTCTGGATCTTCTCCATGATCCAGAACTCTTTCTTCAGATGCAATTAAAACTCTAGGTATGTTTTTTAGGCCATGACTCTGTGTCAGTTTTGTGCCCATAAATGTCATCTCTTTAACTCAAAGTCACTGCCATCGAGTTGATTCCAACTCATAGTGACCCCCTTTGGGTTTCTGAGGTGATAAATCTTGACAGAAGTAGATTGTCCAGTCTTAGTTCTGTGGAATGGCTGGTGGGTTTGAACCACAAACCTTCTGGTTAGCAGTCAAATGCCTTAGGCACGATGCCACCAGAGCTCCTTAGATGTCCCCATTCAGAGTGAGGAAGAATAAGTAGAGGTCCAGAGCCTAGAAATGGCATTATCTTTTTTGACCATGACTGTGGAGCCCTCTGACTCAAAAAAGATAATATTCATAATAATATCAGACAATGCCAAGAAGAAAGTTTCTTTTCTATGTCAAACCCCTCAAACTCTTTCTGGAAAGGCTGGAATACTGAGGACCCATATTGATGCAGAGGTAGGGAATCAAAAGAGTAGTAATGTGAGAAGTGGTGGATCTGACTAGGGTGGTATGGAGGACATTCTGTGTACTCCAAACCATGCCTCATATGATCTGTAGCTGTGCCTGAGTTCTGAGTGAAGAGAATGTAAATGTTGCATGCTGTTAAGTTTACTGGACATCAAAATCTGATGAAAAAGAGGGAAGAAACAAAAAACATCAGTGCAGTTGGAAGGTAATCATGTCATTACTTCCATGCTGTTGTTGTTGTTGGTGTCGTCAAGTCAGTTCCAACTCATAGTGATCCTATGTACAGTAGAGTGAAATAGTGTCTGGTCCTGCAGCAGCCCCACAGTCCTTGCTATACCTGAGCCTGTTGTTGCAGCCACTGTGGCAATCCATCTCATTGAGGGATTTCCTCTTTTTCGTTGACCCTCCACTTTACCAAGCATGATATCCTTCTCCAGGGAATGGTCCCTTCTGACAACATGACTAAAGTTGGTGAGATGAAGTCTGGCCATTCTCACTTCCAAGGAGCATTCCAGCTTCACTTCTTCCAGGACAGATTTGTTCATTCTTCCAGTACTTTCAGTATTCTTTGCCACCTCCACAACTCAAAAGCATCAACTCTTCTTTGGTCTTCCTTATTCATTGTCCAGATCTCACATGCATATAAGGCTATTGAAAATACCATGGCTTGGGTTAAGCTCAACTTAGTTTTCAAAGAGACATCTTTGCTCTTCAGCATTTTACAGAGGTCTTTTGCAGCAGATTTGCCCACTTCAATACATCATCTGGTTTCTTGATTGCTGTTTTCATTGGTGTTGATTGTGGATCCAAGTAATATGAAATCTTTGACAACTTCAATCTTTTCTCCGTTTATCATGGTGCTTCTTATTGGTCTAAATGTGAGGATTTTAATTTTCTTTTTACTTCCATGGGTAATAGGGAATTGAGGGTTTAGGCCATCAAGGAACCCCATCTGATTCTTAGTTGCAAAATTTCACAGGCAATTTTGCAAGGACCATACTATTAAGAGGTCCTTAAACTCTGTTTCTGCTGAATACATTCCAAACTTCTTCAATTAAAAGTATCTGAAATTTAGAAGGCAGTAGTTCCTTGTTTTCATTAAATGTATCAAACTCCAGAAGATTTAATTGTGCTCATATGGTCATGTACATAGACCAAGAGGCTCTCTTTCGAACAGAGCATGGGACTACAGGATGGCTTAAAATCAGGGAGGGCATGCATCAGGGTTGAATAATTTCATCATACTTATTCAAAGTGTATGCCAAACAAATAATCCAAGAAACTGGATTATATGAGGAAGAATGCAGCATCAAGTTTGTAGAAGATTCATTGACAACCTGAGATATGGAGAGGACACGATCTTGCTTGCTGAAAGTGAAGAAGACTTGAAACACTTACTGATGAAGATAGATGATTACAGTCTGCAGTATGGATTACACCTCAACATAAAGAAGACAAAAATCCTCACAACTGGGCCAATAAGCAACATCATAATAAATGGAGAAAAGATTGTAGTTATCATGGCCTTCATTTTACTTGGGTCCATAATCAATACTCATAGAAGCAGAAGTTAAGAAATCAAATATATTGCATTGGGAAAATCTGCTGCAAAATACTTCTTTAAAGAATTGAAGAGCAAAGATAGCACTTTGAAGACTGAAGTGTGTCTAGCCCAAGCTGGACAATGAATAAAGGAACAGATTGAGGAGTCAGCCGCAGGGACCCAGGTGAGGAGAGGGAACCCAGGCCACCCACCACAAGCAGTGAGGCGGGAAGCAGGGAGAGGACAGAAAAGGCAAAGGGGACTGGAACAGATCAAGGAGTTAGCCACAGTGATCCAGGTAGGGTGGTTGGAGGGATTTCCAACATCTAAGGGAGACAAACTTGTCTGTCGGTTTGTCCTACTGTGGTGACATGTTGCTGTGAGTCTTGAGGCTGTGTCACTGGTGTTTCAAATCCAGTGGGGTGCACCTGTTGCACAGGTATCAGCCCAACTTGCAGACTGAGACAGACTAGGCAGAAGGAGGAGGCCATCCACTTCTCAGAAAATTGACCAGGGAAAACCTCATGAATAGCAGGGAAACACTGCCTAATACATTACTACGCACCTTTATGAATAGTCCAGAAACATTGTCCAATACAGAGGAGGAAGATGAGTCATTTAGCTTAGAAAGCTCTCAAAGTAGGACTGGGCAAGAGCTGCATCATCAGAGTAAAATCAGCCTTACTCATATGGATAAGGTAAAGCTTTCGAGACCTCCATTTGCTGATGTGGCACCTCTCAAATTGAGGAG
>NW_006921601.1:1617451-1618070 GCF_000298275.1 Orycteropus afer afer | reverse complement strand
AAACAGAGCTCTCTTGAATGTGGGGAGAAAAGGAAGCTTTATTAGCCACAAGACAAACCCTTAGCCTACATGTGACTCAAGAGTTGGGTGGTGCTTTCAGCTACTTGTCCAGCATGGTTTTATTTAGTCAAGAGATGGAGTGAGAAGTAAGTAAGTGATTATGCTATCATTTAAAATAACTAAAAAACTGGACAAAAGATAGGGTCAATGGCTCTCAAGACATTGGATATCAGGCAATGAAGGACAGTGATCCCTAAGAGATTGAGAAGAAATGAGGTGAATTATATTTCCCGGGGAGAGATCCTTCTGGCTCATAGGAGAAAGATTCCAGGCCACTTCACAGGGAGGGTGAATCCTCTCAGATCCTGATGGTCTGCCGGTGCTGAAGAGAAGAAACTGAAAGTCAGGAAAGGCTAAGAAAGCTAGAGCTGGCAGTGTAGCATATTGGACAAGAGAGAGCTGCATAGGGAGAGAATTCTAAAGACTGCAGAGGGTCGCCCTGAGTGGTCAGCAGAGTGCTGATCCATACACACTTATGAGGAAACTAGCCAAGGCCAGTGAGAAAGTTACTAAAAAAGATTTGAGGATCATTGACTGTGATTATTGATGATCTGCTTTA
>NW_006921601.1:1614636-1616344 GCF_000298275.1 Orycteropus afer afer | reverse complement strand
AACCAGTACTAGTGATAGTAGCAGCAAGATCCAAGGAGAAGTGAAACAAGTGAAATAGGAGAAGCCCATTTAGAAGTGAAATAAAAGTTATTAAAAACAGAAAGGTGGAAAATCAGGGAATGCTATTACTTGCAATCTATTCATGTCACACTTGATAGTAACAATGATCCTCAAGAACAAAGGAAACATTCTCCAAGCTGCTAAAGTATTACCTCCACTGAAAGCTACAAGGCTAATGAAAATGCAAGAGGGACCTATATCAGATATGGAGAAATGGCTAATGACATGGATTCATGACCAAAACAAAAGCAAATTACTCTCAGCCCATTGATGATCACTGCTAAGGCATAAAGCTTGTTCGAGATGCTTAAAGAAAAAGCAGCACCAGATATGAAAAAGGATTCTCACAATGTCAAAATCACATAATGTCCTATCTCACAGAATGGATGTCAAGCAACACGTGACTGTTTATATACATCTCCTCCTCACTTATTGACTATCTTCCTATTTGACATTTCACATTTATAATAGTAAAAAACATCTACAATCTATTCTGCACATTAATGATGTGTGTCTGGCAGTGATGAACACTAAGTTACAAGGCAAGAGTAATGCTTGCAGTGATGGTTAAGGTTATATGTCAACTTGACTGGGCCTTGATTCTCTGTGGTTTGACAGTTATGTAATAATGTAATTTGGCAGTTATATAATGATATAATTTGGCAGTTATGTGATAATGTGTTCACCCTCCATTTTGTGACCTGAAGTGATTTTCCTCCATGTTTGTATCACATTGATTTTCACATAAAGACTTGGTCTTTGGAACCTAACTATATTAATAAGTGAAGAGTTGATGTACTTATACATTTATATATATTTATATAACTATAAAAAAACAAAAAAAACAAACCAACAAACTCATTGCCATCAAGTCGTTTCCCACTCATAGTGACCCCCATTAGGCTTCCAAAGCTGGAAATCTCTACGGAAATAGATGCCCAGTCTTCCTTCCACAGAGGAGCTGGTGTGTTTGAACCTCTGAACTTCCAGTTAGCAGTCAAGTCCCTTATCCACTACATCACCAGAGTGGCTTATATAACTATGCGTTTATATATGTATATATTTATAATTATGTATATTCTCTTATAATATCACACCATTATTTTGTGTAGCATTCTATGCACTGTTTTTACTTCTTGCTTTTTTGTTTAAAGATATATCTTAGAAATCAATCACTTGGCTGATAACCAAAATGTTTATAGTTTATGTCTACCCAATGGCTCTTCACAAGGACCTGACAATCTGCTTTCGTAAACAGTACAGCCAAGAAAACCCCATAGGGCAGTTCTACTTGTCACATAGGAGCTCTGGTAGTAAGGCACTTGACTGCTAACCAGAAGGCTGGTGGTTCAAAGCCACCAGCCACTCCTCAGAAGGAAGATTGGGCAATCTACTTCTGTAGATACTGCCTTGGTTCAAGGAGGCGTCACTATGAGTCGGGTTCAACTTGACAGCGCATAACAACAACAACAACAACTCTGTCACATAGAGCTGCTATGAGTCAGAATCAACTTGACAGCACCAAACACAACAACAACATTGTCATTTAACAAGCATACAGTTAGAATGAAATCTTTGGTGAGGGTAGGAAATTTGTTTGTCTCATTCATCTTTTTATAAATAACTAATTGGGTATGTGGAACACTGT
>NW_006921601.1:1611851-1613551 GCF_000298275.1 Orycteropus afer afer | reverse complement strand
AGCTGACACATCACAAAGGGTCCATCTTTTTGCATCTTCTGTAAGTTTCAGGGCCAAGGGAGGGGAGCACAGGCTGTATTAGATCTAGATAAGACGATTGACTAGCAAGTACTGACCAGGGAATACAGATGTATATAAATGGAAAAGTACACTTCGTGTATCCTCTGATATTTCACAGTTATGGTGGAGGGAGACAGGGATGTTCCAAAGATAGGTGCTAAAAGTCAGAGAATATTCTAATAATAATAGAAATTACTTCCTTGCTTCAATTATCTTCTGCATCTTTAGTCTTTCCCTAAACATATAGTATGCTGCTATAGCTTTCATTCCTACTCTGCTTTTCATCCCATTCCCTTAGAAACTTTAAATGAAGCATTTTAGCTTCCTATCTATTTTGACATCCCTATCTTTACATCCTTTCTAACTCTTCAACGTCCTTCATTCTAGTTTCTACTGCGACCAGGCCAACAAATCATTCTTCTATTCCAGGTCACTAATGACAGCTTTATTTCAAATTTAATGGATATTCACTTGTGCTCTTGTTACTGAACTTCTGTTTAACTGACAAGTTGGTGAAATTTTTCTAATTTTCCTAGGCACCATAGTCTTTTTCACTTTTCCAATACCTCCATCCATGTCTCTTTTTCTCTTTCTGCACTTAAAATGTTGGTGCTTTTCTAGGCTTCCAATATCAGCCCTACATTTTCTTACTCTATAGGCTGTGCACTGATGCTTTCTGAATTTATATATCTTAAAGTTATGCTCTTTTTGATTTGTTCCAACTCTTCATTCCTAACAGCCTAAGATAAATCTCTGTATAGAGATTACAAACATCTCAGCCTTGACATATCCCAAAACATACTAAACTTATTCATGTGTCTATGTTTCTTATCTTTGTGATTCTATGTATTTACTCAAGTCAAAAACAGGTGTCATTCTGAGTTTATCACCTAACTTCTCTTCTGTAACTAATCTGTCACTAACTTCTGCTTTACTTGCTTCAATTATCTTCTGCATCTTTAGTCTTTCCTAAACATATAGTATGCTACTATATTTATTACTGGAATATGCCCCTTGTTCCCATCTTTGTTGCCTCAGCCTTTCTTCAAATACTGATCACTTTTATCTGGAAGATTATAGCTTCTGCTCTTCCTGCTTCTGGTCTCTCACCTTACCCAAATTCACCTATAACATTACTTCCAGAGTGATCTTCCTATACTATCTGTCTAATCATATTTCTCCTAATAGAAAGACTTATATGTCTTCTTTTCCCCAAAAAGTTATTTCCAAAATCCTTAGCATAGAACATATCCTTTATGTTATGACTTTTCTTCTTTGCAATTCCATTTCCTGCCCTTCTACCCCATTCTCTTGACTCCAGGTATATTAAATATTACATGGAGTTTCTGTTCAAAGATCCTCTTAGAATTACCTCTGCGCTTTTATACTATATTCTTCATATGCCTGAAATACAATACCTATAGTTTTTATGTGTAGATAAGTCCTCCCCATTTATCTACACTAAACTAAAGTGTAAGTAACTTTAGGAAGTCTTCTCTGGTCTACTCAGTCTGAGTTAAGAAATTTTCTCTTGTGCCACTCTATCACTCTGTTCATAAACCTGACAATAAGTTCATTCTATTAATATTGTTGGGCAATACTTCCTGCTAGGGAGCAATTAACATATCTTAAGAAGAGGA
>NW_006921601.1:1604551-1611001 GCF_000298275.1 Orycteropus afer afer | reverse complement strand
AGAGAGGTGAAAGAAAGGGGAAATAGTAGAGCAGAAGAGAGAAGAAAAACAAAGAAGGCCAAGGACTGAACTTTGAAACTGATGCCAAGGTGGAGGATGATGAACATGTAAGAAAAAATGAGAAGGTGAGAACAGGAAATATGAGGTAAACCATGAGATTATTATGCAAATTAAAGTCAACTAAGTGTTTCAAGGAGGAGGATTTGATCAACTGTTTCAATAAGATTCTGTAACAGGTAGGCTGTAGGTGATTTTTTTTGAGAATTTGGAACTAATACAGGTGGAAGCCAAATTGAAGTGAGTTGTGGAAGGAAGGTGAAGTGAGGAAAGGGTGACAGCGTAGTAAAGCTTGGGAGGACAGTGAAAGGCAAGAAAAAGAATCCCCTTCCCCCATTTTTTCCTTCTCTCTCTCTCTCTGTCTCTTTCATTCAGATGAGAGACTTTCATGAATGTTCGAAAGATAGAGCAGATCCAGCAAAGAAGGAAATGTAGCTCAAATTTCAGGAACTAGAGTGGATAATTGATAGCGTAAGTCCAAGGTGATGAAGGACAGAATTCACCATAGAGTTGGAAAGTCTGACATTTTGAAAATAGACAGATTCTCTGCTTTAATGTGAGGAAACAAGGAAAAGATTTGTAAGTTGTATCTTGGGAAGTTGAAAAAATACTCACTGACAGTTTCTATTTTTGCTCTGAGATAATGCTTGGTGTCGTCTTCTGAGAGAGGAAGTAGAGTTTGAGGTTTGAAAAGAATGAAGGAGTTTTGAAAAAGGCCTTGGGAAGAGGAGAAAGTTGATCAAGAAAGCTCTGTGGCATCAACAGGCAATACTGAGAGCCTATTTAATGTTGATGGTCATCAGTTTATAGTAAGAACAGCCTTTTCTCCTCTATCAGGTTTATTCTGGAAGCCCTGGGATGCTCAGGTGGAGGACTTGAAAAATGAATGATTATATTTTCATAGGATTGGGCTTTTATCAGAAGCCTGACCTGATCAATTTTACATTCTATTTTCTCCCAGTATACCACGAATTTGGGAAAGGGATATAACAAAATTATCCTTCTCAAATTATTTTGGAGTATAATAGGAGGTGAGGAACAAATCAAAGGTTTTCCTCCTGCCCACCCTTCCTCCCCAGCATGTTTTAAAAACACATATTAAACAAACTTCTTATGCAGTATGGGTTTGTTGCCTCCTTCAGTACATACTAAAAAAAAAAAGAAAAACTCACTGCCATTGAGTTGATTGTGACTCCTCATTGGGTTTCTGAGGAAGTAAATCTTTATAGAAGTAGATTGGTCCATCTACTTTCCATGGAGCGGCTGGTGGGTTTGAACTGAAAATCTTCCAATTAGCAGTCAAATGCCTTAGGCACTGTGCCACTAGAGCTCCTTCATTATATACTAGGTTATCATATAATAGGTTATTGTAAAAATTAGATTGTATTTTGATTTATTGCCTTCATGTTCTTAGGATTTTTCTTTTCTTTTTTAAAATGCTGGTACTATAATAATATACTTAGTTGCAAATTTTAAATATATTTTAATATGTGTGACCATACTCCCTATCATTATCCTCTTTTCAAATTTTGTAGTTTTTACACTGATTCACTTTTTTTTTTTTTTTTAGGATATTGACTGAAATTTGCCTTATTTAGAAAAGATCTCCTATATAACATTGGCTTCCTGAAGAGTAAGTGAAAGGGATATTTTTGAAAGCAATTTTTAAAAGTTATCTCTTGCATATGCCCATATGAATAGTCAAAAGAAGCTCTCTCAGGTCAAGATTCGTCCCATGGCATCCCCCAGCAACTACTCTGCTGCTCCCATCTCTGAATTCCTCCTCCTCTGCTTCCCGAACTACCAAAGTTGGCAGCACTGGCTCTCCCTGCCACTCAGCCTCCTTTTCCTCCTGGCCATGGGGGCCAACATTACCCTTCTGATGACCATCCGCCTGGAGGCCTCCCTGCACGAGCCCATGTACTATCTGCTCAGCCTCCTGTCCCTGCTGGACATTGTGCTCTGCCTCACTGTCATCCCCAAAGTCCTGGCCATCTTCTGGTTTGATCTCAGGTCCATCAGCTTCTCTGCCTGCTTCCTCCAGATGTTCATCATGAACAGTTTCCTCCCCATGGAGTCCTGCACATTCATGGTCATGGCCTATGACCACTATGTGGCCATCTGCCACCCACTGAGGTATACATCCATCATCACTGACCAATTTGTGGCCAAGGCTAGTGCATTCATTGTGGCACGAAATGCTCTCCTTGCTGCACCTATTCCTATTCTCACAGCCCAACTCCATTACTGTGGAAAAAATGTCATTGAGAACTGCATCTGTGCCAACCTGTCTGTGTCTAGACTTTCCTGTGACAATTTCACCCTTAACAGAATCTACCAGTTTGTGGTTGGTTGGACCTGGCTGGGCTCTGACTTCATCCTCATATTCCTCTCCTACACCTTCATTCTAAGAGCTGTCCTAAGATTCAAGGCTGAGGGGGCTGCAGTCAAGGCTCTGAGCACATGTGGCTCCCACTTCATCCTCATCCTCTTCTTCAGCACCATCTTGCTGGTCGTGGTGCTGACAAACGTGGCCAGAAAGAGGGTCCCCATGGACATCCTCATCCTGCTAAATGTCCTTCATCACCTCATTCCCCCTGTTTTGAACCCTATTGTGTATGGAGTTCGGACCAAAGAGATAAAACAAGCAATTCAGAAATTGCTGATGAGAGGGATGTGAATACATGAAGTAACTTATTAATTCTTACTCTTATTTCCTTTTGCCTAAGAAATGAGATAGAGGATGGGATGGGGAGTGACCATATTTAAATACACTGAGGTTGAATTCATAACCAACTCAGATTCCTTCCTTTACTCTCTTTGTCTGGTTAGGTGGAGATAGACAAGAAGAATAAACCCATACTTCTTGAATAACTGCATTGAGCCTACACAATTGTATTTAAGTAATTTAATTCTTATAACATCCTTGTAGGTATTATTATTCCTGTTGACATACTAGAAAACAGATGCCTTTAATAAGAGGGGAAACTGCCAAAGATCACATATCTAGGGAACAATAGAACAGAAATTAAAATCCAGACTCTGGAGCATGTGAAAGCTGGACAATGAATAAGGACGACTGGAGAAGAACTGATGCCTTTGAATTGTGGTGAAAATACCACAGACTGCTAGAAGAACAAAGAAATCTGTCCTGGAAGATGTGCAGCCAGAATGCTCCTGGGAAGCAAGGAGGACAAGACTTTGTCTCACCTACTCTGGTCATGCCATCTTCAGAAGTGACCATTTCTTGGAGAAGGGTATGATGCTTGGTAAATTAAAATGTCAGCAAAGTATAGGAAGACCCTCAAAGAGATGGACTGACACAGTGGCTACAATGATGGGCTCAAGCATAGCAAAGATTGTGAAGATAGCACAGGACCAGGCAGTGTTTTGTTCTGTTGTACACAGTGTCACTGTGAGTTGGAACCAAGTTGGCTGGACCTAACAACAATAAAAGAGCGTGTAAGTTCATTTTACTCACAGAAATACCAATATGTGCACTATTGAAACTGGAGACCAGACATCTATCCCACTTTCTTTTGGCCTGTGTTTTATATTTATGGTGGTCATAGGTATCTCCTTCTTGCATTTTCTTCCCTTCACAGCCAGGGAATTTGCAGAGAAGACAGTGTCCTGCCTGACAAAGAATCTGCAGGACTTTAACAAAAGAACATCCATAATAATATAAACAATGCTAGCTCTCTAGTATATTTTTCATAGTCTTGCAACCTTCAGGGAAGTCTTGGAAATGAGGATACAAATAGACAGGGAGGTGTATGGAGGAAGTCACCAATAGGGTAGGAAACAGGAAAAGTGACTAGAACAGTGAGTTGGCCACTTCTCCTATATGTTTAAGTTAGCAGGCAGTGAATGTAAAATCAAGTCTTAATTAATGTGTTGACTATTTCCAAGAACTGTAGTGAAATAGTGTCAATTTTCTGGATAGCAATGAGTTCAGAAAGGAGGAGACACACACATACACACATCAGTTATTTTGAGAGAATTTAACATAAGCAATTGGTTGAGTGGGCACTGATGACTTGAAAACCACAAAGGGGACACTGATGTAGCACAGAGATAACTTTCACAGGAAGAACCTTCTATTAGCAAGGCTGGAGTGAACAAAGGGAAGAGGTTGGGTCATTTGAACATAAAGTCTCAGATGGAATGGGAGTTCAGGTCTCTGAGGAGGGGATGTTGCCCCTATCTGGTGTTGGGAATGTAGAAGGTCAAAGGAAGTGCCTCTTAAGGTTGAGACTAAAACTTCTGAGGGTCGTGGACTACTCCACTGGTGCAGACACCCCTACAATGGATCAGTAAGGCTGGTTTTGGGAGCTCAAAAATGAAAACACAAACCAAGCTGAAACCAACCAACCAACCAGTAAACAAATATCATAGAGTGGAGTTAACTCCACTGATAGGATAGAGTCATAAGCAAAGAGGTTCTGACAAGATGGAGCAGAAAGGAAGGAGCAACTGCCTTCTCTTGTACTTCAACCTTTTAGTCTCACTCTGGTCCGACTTGTAGGTAGAAACTAAGGTATCCAGCCAACATAGAAGAATTCTAGAATCCTATCCCCAGTATCATAAAGGGGAATATGAACTAGCAGGTTTGGGGCTGACAGACAAGCATTAAGGATGGATGCAACTTCATTTGGTTTTGTGTCTGGCTGCTTATGACTACATGAGGGACAGCTATGCTAATAACTGTATTGCACAATTGCTCCCATGGAACTGGAGAAAGAATCAAGTGCCCCAGTGCAAGTGGGCAAAGAGATGTGACATAATGTTATAGAGATAACATTCAGAGATAGATTCAGAGAAAAAATTCACATTAAGTTAGCTCCCAAAATAGAGCAGACTTTGTAACAATAGGAACTAGATAGAGTAACTGCAACCCAATGATTGTGTGGGCTCCAGGATCAGAATTCTTCCAAAGTTACACTTAATAACAGGAGGAAAGAAAAATGCAGAACCCTGACTACAAGAGGGGGCTCTTAATAATCTCAGCTATGGCTCTTACTTTCTCAAGGCTGGATAAAAATTAACTTTGCAGTTGTGACTCAATATTTGTCATTTTTAGAAGAGGATTTTTTAATAGGCTCCTTTCCATCTAATGGTTATTGAAAGAGTTTTATCCACTTCCACCTTCCCACTGTCCTCCAAGGATATAAGGGTAAACTTGAAAATAAATGCCTGAAATGAAATTAACAATCTCAATGTCCTTATGTACTGATAGTAATGGTAGTAACAAAAACGAAAATAAAAGCTAACTTTTTTTTTTTTTAATTGTGATTTTGGAGGAAGTTTACAGAGTAAATTCACTTTCCATACAGCAGCTCACATACACTTTGTCTCATGACATTGACTACAATTTACCACAATGCAGCAGTTCCCCTCCCACTTCTTCCACATAGTTACCTCTTCCCTGTGTCCTTCCCTCCCATGCACTCCTGTCCCCTGAGCTATCTCCCTGTGCATACACAGCCCTCCAATCTCCCATGATTGATCTCTCCAAAGAGTGTATATACCTAATGTAAATATTCAGCTCATATGCCTGTTTTTTGTTTGGCTGGAAGCCACAGGAGGTGGGTTCAATTCCAGATTTGAGGGGCAACTAGGGGACATAGTCTCAGTGGTTCCATCAGGCTCTTTCAGGCCAGCAAACCTGGTCCTTTATTTCTTAAATGATTTTGAGTTTTGTTCCACATTGTTCTCCCACTCTATCCGGAATCTCCTACAAAGATCCCCTCTGAGTGGTTGACAGTGGTAGCCAGGCATTATCTTGTTCTTCTGGTCTCATACTTGTGTAGGCTGAAGATCGCATGGTGTACTAGTCCTTAGGACTAATTGCTTCCATGTGCTTTGGTTTCCTTCATTCTTCTTTGCTCTGGACGAGGAGAGACCCATCATTGCATCTGGATTGGTTCTTGTAAGCTTTTAAGATCCTATTCTCTACTCACCAAAGTAGGAAGTGGAACAATGTTTTTGTGCAGTATGTTATGCCAATTGAGACTGATGTCCTCTGCAACTATGGTCCTGAGCCCACAGGTCCAACTACTTGCTCCCTCTGGGTAGCTGGCTGTGGCCAAGAAGTGACTAAAGCCTTGTCTCTTGTCAACTCTACTATACACTTGGGAATTCTCACAGAACATACAAATACACTTGTAGAAATATTGTTTGGCAACCCTACACATGGTCTTGGGCAAACTCCCCCTTGCATGGACATACCTAATAGTTCAGCCACCCATCAGTCCACCCATAGTTCACTGTTCACTGACAATGTTCACTGTCTATGCAAAAGGGTTCATCTTTGTTGTCTGTACCTCCCATGAAGCTCTCTATGTCTTCTTCTTCCTCAATTCCACTGTCTTGATCACTCACATTTGGTAT
>NW_006921601.1:1601475-1602631 GCF_000298275.1 Orycteropus afer afer | reverse complement strand
CTCTGGGTTCTCAGGAGAGAGGTTAAGAGGACTACAGATATTTTATAAACTTGTCCAGCCAAGTATAGGTTGATGAAGAAACTTGAATAATGATTCAATGGCATGTTTCAGGTAAGTCCACACACAGATAGTACTACTAGGAGAGTAGGATAACTCAAGAGTCAGACCTAGAACAGCAGACACAGCTCTGCCAGGAAGTTACTACAGAGTGAAAGATATTCTTTCAATAGAAGTCCTTGAACACTGTCTGGGTTGGATAAAATGAAGTAGCATAAATCAAAGACATTTTAAGCTGCTGTGGAACAGATGTTCTGTCAGTTTGTTTTAACTGAAGAAATCTGTAAAGAGTGACTTTGCAAATAGAGTCTGACTATGCTCAAATACTGCTGAGAGAGGGCATATTAAGAATAGAAGGAGTGGCTTACCTACAGGCTCACCTCACCCTATGATTTGTTGGTTTGTTACATTTGCAGGAAGCCTTTGAATGAAGAACAGGAAGCCATGTGAAAGGGAAATCTGATACCGTTGCATACAACTTTTCAGGACCAAAGCAGACATAAATAAAGTCCCAGTGGCAAAAAAGGGCAACAAGTTCCCTGGTCTGAAATTATCTGGAAGAAAATGAGAGTCTAGGTTGATGGTCAATTCTCAAAACTAAGACCTGAGTATTGTTGAGGGCATGATATTACATTTTCAATGTACAAAATGAGGTTAGTATTCTGCTGTACTTCAGATTCCAAATGTATGGATGTTAACAATAAGAGCTGTTACCTCAGATAGCCAGTGTAGAAAATCAACTTTGTGCAGCCAAGAAACCTGAACAGCAAAGGCATATTGCTGAGAGCCTAGGTAAACACTTCATTGCTGTCAAATCAACATTGTCTCCTTGTGGCAATTAGCAGGAATAGCAATACTGGAGTGAATTCTTAATTCCCAGCCTCTGCTTGATGTTTGAAAGAGGATTCACAACTCTGTATTCAGGAAACTGGGGATCTTGAACACTCAGAGAGAAGGGGTAGTGAGTAGCTTCTTAATAAAAGACCTTTTAAAAAGCCAAACTCATGTTTCTTTGGCAATACCTACTCCACTGCCATTGAGTTGACTCTAATTCATTATAATCCTGCAGGACAGAGTAGAACTGACCCACAGGGTTTCT
>NW_006921601.1:1596414-1600445 GCF_000298275.1 Orycteropus afer afer | reverse complement strand
TGAGTTGGGTCTGACTTGTCAGTGATGGATAGCATGTTACCCAGTCAATCAGTATCAACTAGACCAAATTCCTGAGAGTGTCCAACTACTTTGTCCTACATTTGCTCTTCCTGTGTGAGGTCAATACAGTCTCGTTTAGTACCATCTACTTCATTTTCCTCTTGCATCCAATTCTTTTTTCTTAGTCTTATGGATTGCACAGCTCACCAAGATAATAACTCCAAAGCAACCAAGCTCACTGGCATTGAGTTGATTCCAACTCATTGGGACCCCTATTGAGTTTCCAAGGCAGTAAATATTTACACAAGAAGATTGTTCAATCTTCCTTCCATTGAGCAGCTGGTGTTACTAGAGTCACTGAGACCCTGAGCAGGGATCCTCACCTTCTACTGACTGGTGGGTTTGAACTGCCAGCTTTCTGGTTAGGAGTCAAATGCCTTAGGCCACCAGAGCGCCTAAGAATTGAACAGGAGAGGCAAAATGTCCACACATACCAAAGTTTACTAAAGAGAAAGGAGAGGAGAGGGGCTCATGATGGAGAGATAGGGAGGGGCTTTCGCCTATGCTAGCCTCAGGTCTTTCACCGAACAAAAGATTTCCTAGTGTTTATAAAGAGTTTTAGGTGGCAAACAGGCATCAGCTTTATTCATAAAATGGGAGGGGATTTCTGAAGAAAAAGGTGGGGTTATGAAAATAAGGTGTGGTTCCGGAAGTAGTCAAGATGGATCTCATCGCAAAGGCTGTCAGAATAAAGATGGAACACCATCATGAAGGCTTCTGGGATGGTGCCATGACTTATTCTGAAATGTGGATGCATATGTCTCTGGACCCTGGTTTCCATCCTGGTAAGGGACTCCAGTTCTTGATTGCCTCTAGTGGAAAGCCACTTTTTCTGTCAAGTTGAATTTTACTGTGCAAGTTCTGCACCAGGTGAGGTACTTGAAGGACAACTCAGAAGGTTTATCAACATTTTACAATGGTCAATCAAGCTTGTGGAACTTTTGAAATGTAACTTCTATCTTGCCTTAGGGCCTGGCTTGTTAATTGCAAGCAGTTCTCTGTCACCAGCAGCAATGTGGTGGTCTGCCCCGTTAACTATTCCAAGAATACTGAGTTGGAGGCTGCTTGATTCAGCCAGCCCTACCTATCTCACTGGTGATTTTGAACTGCCAGCCCTCAGGTTATCAGTCAAATGTCTTAGGTACTGAGCCACCAAATCTCCTTCACCAAGATAATAAACATGCTAAAATGACAACCATGTCTCATTCTTCCTATTCTCCAAAGAGTGGTGTATTGATGAAGGGAGGGAGACTAAACCTACCAAAATGCTTTTGAGAAGCTTTCTGACATTCATTTGCAGCATAAAGAGCCCTGGATTTTAAATTTTGAAGTTACATTCATCATCCTAGCTGTGCTACCTTTATCTGCATGAACTGGGTGATAATTTAAACTCTCTAAATTTCAGTGTCATTGTCTCACAAATCATAAATAAGGATAAGAGCAATTATTTCATAATTTTATTTTAAAAATTCATTTGTTGTTGTTGTTGTTGTTGTTATGTGCCATCAAGTCAGACCCCACTCATAGCGACCCCTCCTTGGGTTGCTGAGGCAGTATCACTATGGAAGTAGATTGCCCAACCTACCTTCTGAGGAGTGGCTAGGAGGTATGAACCGCCAGCCTTCTGGTTAGCAGTCAAGTGCCTTAGGCACTATACTACCAGAGCTCCCATTTTTGTCTATTAAAACACCAACTATGGTTGAGAGAAAGTTCCTAGGTGGAGCACATGGCTTGTGCTAATGATTAGTGGTTCTTCATCTTGCCCCTGTACTAACAACAAAGTTCAACAAAACAGAAAATAGCAAATGTTGGCAAGGATGTGGAAAGATTGAGACTCTCATACACTGCTGGTGAGACTGTAAAATGATACAACCACTGGGTAAATCATTATGGTGATTCCTTAAAAAGTTGGAAATAGAAATACCATTTGATCCAGCAATCCTGGTGCTAAGTGTATATCTTAAAGAACTGAGCCAGGACAGGAACAGACATATACACACCCATGTTCATTGTAGCACTGTTTACAATAGCAAAGAGATGGAAACAACCTAAGTACCCATCAACAGAAGAATGGATAACCAAACTATGGTACGTACACACAATGAAATACTATACAACACTAAAGAATAATGTAGAATCTGCAAAACACTGCATAATATGGGTGAACTTGTAGAACATTGTGCTGAGTGAAATAAGGCAATCACAGAAGGACACTATTGTAAAAAGTCAAGGAAAGGTTTACATGGAAGAACACTTCTTTTGTTGGTTACCAGGAATGGAAGGGGAGAGGAGGGAACACTGCTAGATAGGTAGAGATAAGTATTGATTTGGGTGAAGGGAAAGGCAATATGCCAAAAGTGAATGATCAACACAGTGGCCTTGAGGAAGAGGAAGACATAGAGAGGTTCACAGGAGGTACAGACAATAAAGATGTCCAGTACTGCATTGTCATTGATGAGAAACATTCATCTATCAGTGCATAGATGGGTGGACAGGCTGAATGATCAGGTATGTCTAGGCAGGGGGCAATGTGCCCATGACCATGTATAGGGTTGGCAGATGATGTTTCTACATGCGTATTTGTATGTTCTGTAAGAATGTCTGGGTGTATATTGAGCTGACAAGGGACAAGGTTGTGGTGACTTCTTGGCCACGGCCAGCTACCCTGAGGGAGCGTGTAGTTGGACTTGTGGGCTCAGGACCATGGTCATGGGGAGACATCAGCCTCAATTATCATAACATACTATACAAAAACATTGTTCTATATCCTACTTTGTTAAGTAGCGACTGAGGTCTTAAAAACATACCAGTGGCCATCTAGATGCAATAGTGAGTCTCTCCTCATCCAGAGCAAAGAAGAATGAAGAAAAGCAAAGATGCATGGAAACACTCCAAGGAACTAGTAGGCCATGGGATCATCAGCGTATATGACCACGAGACTGGAAGAACTAGATGGTGCCCAGCTACCACCATCAATCACTCAGGTGGTGGGTATTGGTGCAGGAGATCCTGGATAGAATGGGAGAATAATGTGTAACAAAACTAAAAATCATAAAAAAAAGACCAGGTTTGCTGGTCTGATAGAGCCTGGTGAGACCCCTGAGACTATGGCTCGTAGTTACTCTTCAGGTTTGGAATTGAATTCACTTCTGTGGCTTCTAACCAAACACTAGACAGGCATATGGGGTGAACATTTACATCAGGTAGATACACTCCTTGGAGCTATCATTTGTGAGAGAGCAGTGTTTGCACAGGGAGATAGCTCAGGGAGCAGGAGTGATGGGAAGGAAGGGCACAGGGAAGGAAGTGGGAAGAGAGCTGTTACATTGTGGGGAATTGCAGTCAATGTCATGAAAGAAAATGTGTATGAACTGCCTGTGGAAAATGAATTTACTTTGTGAACTTTTGCTCAAATCACAGTAAAATTTTTTTTTAAAAGATTAGTGGTTCAATCCATTCAGTGATACTGTGCAAATATAGACCTGGAAGTCTGCTTCCATTAAAGTTATAGCCACAAGGCTCCACATCTGAGGATGTTTGCAGCTCTTGGCACCGGCCGCAGGTAAACAGGGCATGCCTTGCCCTCTCAGGGAAGTCAGGAACGAGGAAGAATCAGCCTTGCAAAAAGCGAAGAGATGCTCGGATGTCTGGACTCCGAGTCACACTTTGCCAGGTTGAATGCATTTGCATCAGGAAAGAAGTGTCCTCCATAGTTCTGTGGGGATGGTTATCTTGACTGTTAACTGTCAGTGATATGACAGTGTGTCAGGGAATGAGGATACAGAGAAGGGAGTGGCTTCTGACCTTGCTTCTGACCTCTCCTTGCAGCTCTGTGAGATGGTCCCTATCACCTGTTGTGTTGAGCTTGGGCTCCTTCAACTGACTGTTGAGAAGAGAAGTGAATGTCAATTTCTTATCTGTGAAGTGGGTTAAGGATGTTCATTCTTTCCTCCACTCACATAAGGTGCTTA
>NW_006921601.1:1591284-1592453 GCF_000298275.1 Orycteropus afer afer | reverse complement strand
GGTTTTTCTTTTCTTTGTTGATGAGGGTCTGTGTCGCTTGTCTACCTATTCCTCCATCTTCAAAGTCTATTATTTCTATTCCTCATCAGTAAATTGTGAATTATAATCTGATACTCTCAGGAATATGTACTTTATTAGGTTGCTATGAAGATTAAATGAAATAATGGATTATAATCTGTGAGGAAGATTAAGTAATCTACTTCTGTGGAGATACTACCTCAGAAATCCAAGGAAGGGTCACTGTGAGTTGAATAGACTCAACAGCAGTGAGATTTTTTTTTTTTTCTTTTGAAATAAGACACATTAATAACTCAATGAAGCTTGATATTACTAGTATAATCTTTTGTGATTATTTGTTAAATTTTAGTCTCCCTCTCTAAGATGGCAGAAACCATTCTTTGATGTACTATATTCCTAATAAGCAGCACAGTGCTTTGCACATAACAAAGTAATGCTTGTTAAATGAAAAAATGATTTTATCCTTGCAATAATCCTGTGTTGGATGGTTTATTATCCCTACATTACTGAAGAAGAAAATTTATGTAAGTTGGCCAAGGAGGAGCAGTCAATGGCAGAGCAAAGGTTCAAACTCAAGCCTCCATTTTTTTCTCCCCAAATATCCCCATGATCTGAGAGTGGAGAAGTGTTATTCATTTATAAGTAAGTCTGAAAACAAGAACGTTTTGCCCCATGTGAACTGTGTGCTCTTAACAATATAGATTCTATTGAGCAATGATTCACTCACAAAGTAGTTTTCTTCATTTAGCATGTTTATCGACTGTATTTGATGCTGTCATGGTCCTTGGAGCTTCACCCAGGAAGCCTAGTAGCAAGGCAGAAGTGGGAGCAGAAGAGTAGTCAGTGCAAATAAGGGATGAGATTACATTCCATCTACTTTTTTTTTGCCTAGATGTCTCTTTTTCCAGGGGTTAGGAAAGCATGAGATGTAGAAAGAGATTCTGCTTGCTTTCTTATCTCAAGCTACCAATGTCCAAAGCCCACAGGATCCCACATTTAGCCTGAATATTCCTAAGCTAGGAGGCCCTGGTGGCACAGTGGCTAATTACTTGACTGCTAACTGAAAGGTCGGGCCTTTGGGCACATCAGATACTCTGTGGGAGAAAGAAATGGTGATCTGATTCTGTAAACATTTATAGCCTTCTAACTCC
>NW_006921601.1:1589813-1591116 GCF_000298275.1 Orycteropus afer afer | reverse complement strand
GTTAAGTGCTTGGCTACCAACTGAAATGTTGGCAGTTTGGATCCACCCAGTGGCACTATGGAAGAAAGGCCTGGTGATCTGCTTCCACAAAGATTACAGCCAAGAAAATGCTATGGAGCTTACTTCTGTCCTATGACACATGGGGTCACCATGAGTTGGTATAGACTCAGTGACAATGGGTTTAGTTTTCTTTTTCCCTAATTTTCTACACAAGAAAAAGTATTTCCTAAGTCCTATCGTATATCAATTCAGATGGTTATGTTACTTAGGAAACATTTTAGACAAAGAATAGTCATGAAGGCAAAATTTTAGACATGAAGACACATGGACCAACCAGAGTCAACTCCAGGGATTTGCTTGGGCCCAAACTCCTGATGCTCACACCTGAATGAGAAGGGCTCACAGAGAAAGATTTCTTGTCCCCTCATTTACTCATGGTCCATGCTTCTTTTATTGCTGGAAATATTCCTCTATCACCTCCCTGCACAAAATTATAGTGTTGAGGATGGTCTTAACCAGTTTTGTCCCCACGAGTGTCCAAAGTAACTTTTCCTGAGAAGCCTCCCTTCACTTAGTTTCTTTAGCAACTCCCCCAACCCCAGCTCCTTTGCCTTCATTTAGACTCTCCAAGTTCTTTAGATCTTTCTCTCCACCCTCACATCACTCCCAGTGCTGAATTAAGCCTTTTACAATATACCCTCCTGGGAAATGAGCTATAGAGCCCCAGTCTCCAGGTCCCTAACAAGGGCATTAGCTCCTGGGAGCTGAGGGAAGAAAAAGAGTAGAGTGGAGCCAGAACCCATAAAAAGGGGTCATTTTAGGTTCTACATCCAACAGTCAGAAACAACAACAGTGCAGCCTTTGGAAGCTGGTGAGTCTTGGGTTGGGGCTGGGAAATGTATGAGGAAGGAAAGAATGAAGAAGGGAGGTATTCAAAAGCTTGGTGGAAAAGAAGATGAAACTCTTTCAATAGTGTTTGGTGTTATAGATGCTGATTTTGCCAAGCTACCTAGATCCTGGTACAAAGGTCAGTGGTAGACATGGACCTCAGGTTTCACCCAAAGCTGAGACTGAGTCATTCTGTGGCCACAGAAGGCCTGTGGACCCAAAACTTGGATAGGCTCAAAGACCCCCTATCATATCATGGCTCAGAAGCCAAAGTGGGGTTAGAATCTTCCTTTCTGCCCTTTTGTTGTTGTTATATGCCGTCGAGTCAGCCCCGACTCATAGAGACCCCTCCTTGGGTTTCCGAGGCAGTATCACTACGGAAGTAGGATTGCCCAACCTTCCTTCCGAGGAGTGG
>NW_006921601.1:1586923-1587493 GCF_000298275.1 Orycteropus afer afer | reverse complement strand
CAATTATATAATTTGGTTTGGAAAGTCTGGGATATTTCAAATGAAAATATTTGGATCAAATCAATAACTTCATTATCTGCTCTGGAAGCTAGACCAAACCACCAAACCAAAGCCACTGCCATCGAGTGGGATCCGATGCCACCAGAGCTCCCATACGTGGGAAAAATCAATAATCCCAATGTGATGCAGTGGTTAAGGTATTTGGCTGCTAACCAAAAGTTTAGTGGTTCAAACCCATCAGCTGCTCCACAGAAGCAAGATGGGGCAGTCAGCTTCTGTAAATATTTCCAGCCTTGGAAACCCAATGGAGGTGCTATGAGTCAGAATCAACTCAAATACGGTGTTTTTTTTTTTTTTCCAGTTGATTACATGCCTCCTGGGCCACATTTGTCATCCTGCTATGGCTCTCTAAATCCTTCAGCCATTACAGTCATCCTTCTTTGCACTTGGTCACTCTTTTTTTAGTAGTGTAGGGAAAACAGATGTCACCTAACAAAAGAACAAATTAGAATAAAAAATGATCTATTTGAAGAACATAAATTCTGTATGCCAAGATAATTAGATCTTAGT
>NW_006921601.1:1578563-1586329 GCF_000298275.1 Orycteropus afer afer | reverse complement strand
CAGTTTCCTAGTGCTGTTGTAACACAAACACCATAGTAGGTGGCTTCAAGGAACAGAAATTTATTTTCTCACAGTCCTGGAGGCTAAAGGTCTAAATCAGGGCCTTGGCCATGTTGGTTCTTTCCTTGTAGGCAATCTTGGGCATTGCTTGGTTCTTTGGTTTGTGGATGATCCTCACACAGCCCCTGTCTCCCTCAGTGTATGTATGTGTATATAATCTGCTCTTTTTATAAATCAGAAGTGATTACATTCAGAACCCACTTGACTCAAGCATGATCTAGTTAACATAAAAAAGAAAACCCTATTTCCAAATAGGATTGCATCTACAAGTAACCCATAAGGGTTAGGATTCCAAGGCATATATTTTGGGGACACAATTCAATGAATAACAGTAACTATATCTTGCACAAAACAGAAAAGAAAGAACTGTCGTCTCACCTTCAAAACACAGATTCTTTTCTCCTACATTAGAAGAAAAGGCATTTCTCCTCTAGGCAATTAGATGCTTGCTTTCACCCTGCAATTTAAAGATGATGATGTAGCTGATTATTTCTTTGTTTATTTTTCAGTGGAAGATCCTATTTCAATTTTTTTCTTCTACCAAAGTACTTAACACAAGAGTCACAATTTTTGCCATGTGGACTGTATTCACCTCTGGTTTCCAATATAGAAGGGTTTTTTTTTTTTTTTTTTGTGACTATAGTAGTGGGGTAAACAATACACTTTGTTCACCTCACTATTTTACCTAGACATCCTCACTAATAATATTGAATCAATCTTCTGTAACCCTCTTCAGAACTTTAGTCCATCAAATAATATTTTTTTCTCTGAAATCTTCAACTATGAACACCACTGGAAAATTTTTTCAGTCTAAACTTTAGACTCTACAGCATGCTTAGGTTTTCCCCAAATATTTTATATACTATTTTTTTTAACCTTATTTCCTCTTTTCTTCAAATAACAACAAACATATCTTCATTTGTTGCCTTGAATTTTCTCAATAGTTCCAGGTATATTATATTTTGAATGATTGCTAGAATGCTACCTGGGTATTTTGCAAATATCTCTTGCAAAACATTTCAAATATAAATTCATTTCCTAATTCTTAAACCTCCCTCCTCCTTCTCATCCTTCTCCTTAATTTCTCATTGAAACTTTAATTCCTTCTATTACCTAAGCTCAAAATGAGAAAGTCATGCCTAACACTGTGACTTGACATTTAAGACCCTCTTCTATTCATCTTCATTCAGTTTGTAGCATATCACCTTGCTTTGTAGTGAGTAGTACATGCTTGTTGAATGGTTGAATAAGAATATTCAGATCCCTTTCTTTACTTATTGCCTATCCTCTTCTTCCTGTCTATTCTGAATCAAGGAAATAGCTCTTGATATGAAGGAAGGGATCAAAATCTAAGACAGGGACTAATAAAATTTCAGAGTTCTAGAGCAATTCAAGGGAGGACTGAGGACTCATGCCCAGATAGAGCATGATGGTAGCTTCCAAAAATGTCCGGGAGTGCTCTTGGTGCACTGTGTTCATCATCTTAAACTGCCTGAGACTGCGTTTCCTCTGAGCAGGAAAAGAAAGGTTTAGCAGTACACCAATATCAATCAGTGTCCCATGATAAGAATTGCTCTATCTTTGGATGGGTTTCCTGTGACAGGTAAGCTCACACTCTGACCATAGCAAGGGATTCCATGGTCCTTCTGGAGCAGCCTGTGTCAAAGAACCCAGATGGGTGTAACCTGTGATGCTCAATCCTCTGACAGGGAATAGTACTGTTAGGCCCAAACCCTTGCTTGATATTCCTGAAGGTTCCTGACCTCTCAATTTCCTACCCATTCTAGCAGGACATTTCTTCTGCCTTCTAAGTGTCACTGTTTTTTCTGTTTTGGATCCCTCTTAAAGATCCTGTTTCTTATTTGAAGAACAGCCATAAGACTTCCAATTTTTCATATTCTCCTTAGTCTATTCCTCAGGCCTGACTCTCCCTGTCACCAGAATAGGAAATTCATGCTCCCTTCCAAAAGACCCAATCTAAAGAAAACAGACATGAACTTTCTCAAAGAGAAATAACAGCAACTAATCCAGCTCTGATGGCGTAGTACCTAAGGCATTTGACTGCTAACCAGAAGGAAGGAAGATTGAGCAATCTACTTCTTAGTAATACTGCCTCAGAAACCCAAGGAGGGGTCACTATGAGTTGAATTGACTCAAGGGCAGTGCGTTTTTGGTTGGAATCCAGTAAACACATAATGGATGCTATATCTTTAAAGTGAATTTCCCTTTGGAGTGGGAAGAAATCATTGCCCTTGGGTGGGATCAAGGACTTCTCTGCCTCTAATCCAATATTTCCTGATGAATTTAAATAAAGAATCCTTCCCATCCTATTCTAGGGAGTAAAGGTTTTCTTGGATCACTATGGAGTTGGCTAAACAGAGATCTCCACTGACATATCCCTGCTAACCTCCTGAGGGAAGGGTTTGGTTAACTAATTGTCCTTGTCAAGACTAAATAGTATCACACTGGGCTGAGAATGTGCACTCTAGAGTCAGATTGGCCTCTCTTTCATTATTTGTAAAATCAGTATAACAATATCAGTTACCCTCCTGGAGGCACAATGGTAAAGTGCTCAAACAGGGAGGAAAAAAAAAGTAGACCAAAGTTCCAAATCATAGAAAAAGATCATATTTTCTGGTCTGATAGAGAATGGTGGAATCCCAGAGATTGTGGTTGTTACACACTCTTCAAGCCTGGAACTGATCCCAGCCCTGGGGATCAGCTCTCAGCCAAACAGTTGACAGGCCTATAAAGTGGATAATCACACCCATGAGGAATGTACTCCTCAGTACAATCAACCGTGTGACACCAAAAGGGCAGCATTTGCCCCCAAACAAAGCTCAGAAGGCAAGAAGGGCAGGAAAGAAGGACAATAGTTGGAGAACTCAAGGAGGAAGTGGAAAGAGTGCTGTCACACTGAGGGAATTTCAACCAATGATGTGAAACAAAATGTATATAAACTGTGCATGGAAAACTAATTTACTCTGTATACTTTCACTCAAACTATAATTAATTTTTTTTTTTTTTTGATTCAAGCATACCAATGACTCTACAGTAGAACAGATCTGATGATCTACTCCCATAAAGATTATAGCCTGGGAACCCCTATGAGGCAGTTCTATTCTGTCATGTAGGGTTGCCATGAGTGACAAAGGAGCTCTGGTGGCATAGTGCCTAAGGCATTTGACTGCTACCATAAGGCTGGCAGTTCAAACCCACCAGCCACTCCTTGGAAGGAAGACTGAGCAATCTACTTCTGTAGAGATATTGCCTCGGAAACCCAAGGAGGTGTTGCTATGCATTAGAATTGACTCATCAGCAGTGAGTTTGGTTTTGTTTTTCTTTGAATGAGAAAAAACCTGATGGGAAACAACAACAATAAGTTTTTCCAAAAGGATGAAATGAATATAATGAATAATGACCATAAAGCATTCACTACAGTGCCTAGCATGTGATGAATACTTAATTTAATGTCAGAGGTGGTGATGATGATGATTGTAAAATTTCATTGGGACAAGCTAAATACTCCAATAGATTCCAAGTTCCAATGCATCAAGAACACATATTTTTTATGTTGATATACTTGTGTCCTACATTGAAAGGTACCCTGGATCTCCAGCTTGATACTCTGCATGGCGTCACCCAGCAACTCCTCCACTGCTCAAGTCACTGAATTCCTCCTCATCTGCTTCCCTAACTACCAGAGTTGGCAGCACTGGCTGTCTCTGCCACTCAGTCTCCTCTTCCTCCTGGCCATGACGGCTAATGTCACCCTCCTGATCACCATCCAGCTAGAGACCTCTCTGCACGAGCCTATGTACTACCTCCTCAGCCTTCTCTCTCTGCTGGACATTGTGCTGTGTCTCACCGTCATCCCCAAGGTCTTAGTTATCTTCTGGTTTGACCTCAGATCCATCAGCTTCTCTGCCTGCTTTCTCCAGATGTTCATCATGAATAGTTTCTTGACCATGGAGTACTGCACATTCATGGTCATGGCCTATGACCGCTATGTGGCCATTTGCCAACCACTGAGGTACCCATCCATCATCACTAATCAATTTGTGTGTAGGGCTGCCATCTTTGTTGTGGTTGAAATGCCCTTTTCTCTACCTGTTTCCATCCTTTCTGCCAAACTCAAACACTGAAATGAAAATATCATTAAAAACTGCATTTGTACTAACCTGTCTGTGTCCAAACTCTCTTGTGATAACATCACATTTAATTGGTTCTATCAGTTTGTGGCAGGCTGGACCCTGCTGGGTTCTGACCTCATCCTTATTGTTCTTTCTTATTCTTTTATCCTGAAAACTGTGCTAAGGATCAAGGCTGAGGGGGCTATGTCCAAGGCTCTGAGCACCTGTGGCTCCCACTTCATCCTCATCCTCTTCTTCAGCACAGTCCTGCTGGTTCTGGTGATCACTAATGTGGCCAAAAGGAGAATTCCCCCAGATGTACCCATTCTGCTCAATATTCTGCACCACCTTATACCCCCAGCTCTGAACCCCATTGTTTATGGAGTGAGAACCAAAGAGATCAAGCTGGGAATCCAGAAGCTTCTGAGAAAATTGTAAGAGGTAAACAAAGATCAGAGCCACCTTTGCAATTGTTAGTAAAAATAGGGAATGATTTTTTATGTTGCAAAGGAAATGTCAATTTTTATTCCTAGAATGAGTTCTGATTCTACTTTTTCCCAAACTCCAGGCAACAATGAAGACATTCACTTACAAACTTTTGTTTCTTATTGCTTCAAGGAAGACCTCTTTTTCCTGGATTCTGTGCTTACCTGGAAATTTTCTGTCTTAATTCCTAACAGAAGGTCTTGACAAACCTTAACCAAGTGGAGTTGAATCAGAGGGGGAGTGTTTGGCCATTAAAGTAATAATCTTTGTATGATGCCATTAATAAATCTGCCTGTCTCCTGTTCTGCAAAGGACATAGGTGGTTTTTTTGTCTCCTGATTCAGGCTGACAGAGTCCTACCTGGCTTTTGGACCAGGAGGGGATTGCTTGGGCTAAAGGAAGTGTTGGTATTGATGCTAGAGCTTTGACTCCTGGGGTAGAGTACTTTGCCCTTAACAACCTCAACCATCTTCTTTGCCATCCTTGGCAGATGTACCATCCTCTGACCTTTTAGATCCTCTCAGATCCTGTTGAAAATTTCAGTCTGTGCCACCTCTCTGAGTGTGACTTTCCTCCTATTATTTCTTTTTTTCTATTAAAATTTTATTTCTTCATTATTTATTTTCAAAGGAGATTGGCTACTTTTTAGAGTGGTAACATCTTTTAGATGTGATATGTTCCTTTGTTCATTACCCTTATATTCATGGCTTTATAATTTTGACTTTATCTTATTTTACCTGACTCTAGGAGTTCCTGGGTGGTGCAAATGATTAATGTACTTGGCTGCCAATGAAAGGCTGGAAATTTGAGTCATCCAGAGGCACCTTGGAGGAAAGGCCTGGTGATCTACTTCTGAAAAATGTATCCATTACAAATGCTATGGAGCATAATTCTGTTCTGACATGCATGAGATCATCAGGAGTCAGTGTTGACTTGATGGCAAGTGGTACCTGACTATGAAACCAAAGCAAACCAAATTCACTGCCATTGAGTCAGTTTTGACTCATAGTGACTCTATAGGACAGAGTAGAACTGCCCCATAGATTTTCCAAGGCTGTAAATCTTTATGGAAGCAGACTGCCTCATCTTTCTTCCATAGAGTGGTTAGTGGGCTTGACTGGCTGACATTTTGGTTAGCAGCCTAATGTTTTAACCTCAGTGCCAATAAAGCTCCTTAACTGACTATAAGGAAGCTAAAACTTTCAATCAAATGTCAAACACCATTCCTATCCCAACCTGACCTGTGCATCCAAAGGATAAATTAGTTGTCCTAATCATTCCTTCTATTGCCCTTTTTGCCTCAGCCCCACCCTGACCTGTGGCTGGTAAAGCATTCCACAGTTTTCCAGGCATAGGAGCTCTAGGGAGATTTTCACAGATAAGTGTGTTTTATAATATTGCAGTCTCCTTCCTATCCTTGCTACATATTAATTCAATATCTTCAAGGAATAGTTCACAGCAGCAATCTATCTCTTTTGGGGGAAGAATATTAAGACCCTTAAGTTCATAATTTTCCTAAGCATCATATGAACAATTCTCCCAGTTGGACTTTTCTGCTTTCTCTTGTATTGAACTTTATCTTTGATGAATGACTTGTATTGAATTTTACTTTTTCTACAGTATTTTTTTAAAATTTGTATGTTACAGCATTGATCCTCTCTACACAGTCTTTATATGTTCTGGCCCTAACATACTTTTAGACTTATTTCAAGCTCCTTTTGTAGCCAAAATTAGAAGTCTTTGGATGGCACATATGGCACTTCACCGCTAACTGAAATGTTGATGTTTCATACCCATCCAAAGGTACTTCAGAAAACTCCTGGCAATCTGCTTTTGAAAGGTCATAGCAATTGAAAACTCTATGAAGAGCAGATCTACCCTGCAACAAATGGCAAATGTTTCTTTTTGGCTTGGTTGGCTGCTCACCATTTCCTGAATGTTGCTTTTACATGCTTTGCTATGTGCCTTTGATCATTTGATCCTTTCCACATTAACCTGCTTTTATGAGTATCATCACTTGCCAAATCCTTTTCTCCAAGGCTTAAATCAAAATACTACCTTCTATAAGATGACTTTCATTCCTGGTCCTTACAATTGGAATTATTCTTGTATCTGGTGTAGCTGTAAGTGTGTGTTTCTCTGATACCATTATGAACTTCTATTAGATTGGAAGAAGTGCAGCCAGAATGCTCCTTGGAAGTGAGAATGGCCAGACTTCGTCTCACTTACTTTGGCCATGTTGAAAGAAGGGACCATTCTCTGGAGAAGGCTATCATGCTTGGTAAAGTGGAGGGTCAAGGAAAAAGGGAAAGGCCCTCAACAAGATGGATGGATACAATGGCTACAACTATGGGCTCAGATATCACAAAAATCGTGGGGCTGGCACAGGACTGGGCAGTGTTTTGTGCTGATGTACATAGGGTTGTTATGAGTTGGAGACGCTTGACGGCACTTAACAACAACAACAACAACATTAGATTGGGCGAATATTTTGTTCATATTTTTAAATTTATAAAAATTTCCTTTCTAAGGAAATTTAAAATAAAAGTTTGTTGAACAAGATGGAACATTTTGTAGGTGAATGTATTGTCTCTGTTTTCCTTTGAAAATTACTTGGTAACAATGATAAAATCTTACACTCTTTTGTGTTCATATTGTATGTAACATAGAGTCTTTCTTTCAGCCATAAATAAAGGATGTTTAGTATGATTAAGACCATTGGGATTTGAGTAAGAATCTGGATAACTGGAATTTCAATCTCAGCTAAACACATTTGGCTAAATTTGGCTACTCAGATTTTGTAAACTTTGGCTAAACTCTTGGAACCTTGGTTTCCTTATCTTTAAAATGGTGGTAATGATCCTTGTTTCCTATTGTTATTCTGAAGAGTAAATAAACTAATCATGAAAATTCTTCATACAGTTCCTTAAATGTGCTAAATACTTATTACATAATTATTTCCTAAGCATTCTTCTTTCCCTGCTGCCCCCTGAATAGGACATGGATCATTATCTCATACTCTATGTACCTTGGTGTAGAAGGTATCCTTGCCATTTGAATCCTCCTCAGTTCCTACAGTCTTTTTTT
>NW_006921601.1:1577039-1577944 GCF_000298275.1 Orycteropus afer afer | reverse complement strand
TTATCCAGGGGATTCCTTACTTTAGGCCAAATTCTCTTCTTGGTATAGAGTAAGTTCTGAAATTTCTTTCAGAATCAACTGTGACTGGGCATTTCGTCTGAGAAAAGCTGCTAAGCTATTATTCTGTTGTTCTCAATAGAGAAGAATGATAATATCTTTCGTTTGTGTTAGCACCTTTGTCTGTCTCTCTCCTTTCTCTCACAATCTCCTCTTTCTCTCATTTATTGCCTTTCCTAATTTAGACTGTTTCTGGGTTATCAATATACCTTGGTTTAGGCATCCTAACACCATCTAAACCAGGTTGTATAAGCAGCCTTCTTTTTAGCCATTCCCAGGAAGACATGGCAGGAGTGGAAGGTAAAGACTTTTTTTTTTTTTTGGGGCGGCCCTTTCCTACCAGTCCCTAGCTTAGCCCCATGAGGTGAGGTTGATATTCAACCCAATATTCCCTTAGAAAGAAATTGAGACAAGTGTCTTACACAGCAATGCCTTCATCATTTGGAATACACAGTTACAACCCCTGGCCTGCAACTCAGGCCTTGTGAGACGGGAAAGAGAGAGGTTGTGTCTTAGCATCTTCTCCAGTTCCCTCATTCCCACTCCTGGTACCCAGAAGTTTTCTAAGGCCTTCCTTCTTTATTAATGCACATATCAGACGCAGCTCATATTTACTCAATAAGTGAGTCAGATTTTCATGCTCTCATCATGACCTAGGCAGCTGGGTGGTGCAAATGGTTAAGCATTCGACAAAAAGTTGGAGGTTTGAACCCACCCAGAAGTCTGGAGATCTGCTTCTGAAAGGTCACAGACTTGAAAACCTAGTCTGCACACAGGGATTTGCTATGAGTTGGAACTGATTCAACAGCAACTACCAACACCAATAACATCATGACTCATCTTTAATG
>NW_006921601.1:1575318-1576174 GCF_000298275.1 Orycteropus afer afer | reverse complement strand
ATTCAGCCTCAATAGAGAAGATTGCCTTGGAAACACCAAACACACTAGGACTAGTAATCCTAGTTACCTTGATTACTCTCAGCTCAGCTTTCCATCTCATTCTGTCTTAGCTACCATTACTTTTTCCTGTGTCTCTGTGACAGAATTCCTTTTTCTATTGCTCAAGTCACTCTTTGTCTCAGAAGACTCCAGACTAGGTGTGGAGTAAATTCTTTCCCTTGGTTCCTCGATTCAGGAAAAAAAACGCTATTCAACACAATGATTAAATGGAAACAAAGGAGATGATTTTACAGAAATGGATTTATTTTGTTAACTTAACTGGAATCTGGCCACAGGTAAGTTTGTATGGTCCAACAGGGTAAATAGGTTTTTGTCTGGGTTTATGTCTGAAGCATAGCCTATAAGTTTTCTAATTCTGATTCTACCTTTTGAAACTTTTGCTACTTTTGGGTAATAACACCCAGTTACAGTCTCCGATTCATTTTATGTGGAAGAATGGTGTTCCTACTGTCACATTTGGAGATATCTGGTGATTTTAGAATTCTTTACTAACTAGTGAAATCAGATATAACAAACAAAGAAACAAACAAACAAAATCTTCACTGGAGGGTAAGAATAGAAGCAAGAGGAATATCTAGTCTGAGTCAAGGAGGCAGAGTTCCTAGAAAGTACTGGTCTCTCTGCTTGAGGCTTGTGTTGACCTACGCTGAGAGCTCTAGATATGTTGATTGCCCCTGTCTTTATGGGATATTCCCATAATGGAGTTAGAAAGATCAATTTACTAAACCCTATACACCTACTCCTCACTTATTATTGACTATCTCATTATCAGACGTTTTGCACTTACTACAATTTT
>NW_006921601.1:1567446-1574078 GCF_000298275.1 Orycteropus afer afer | reverse complement strand
TGTCCAACACAGTATCCACTAGTCACATGTTGCTATTGAGAACCTGAAATGTGGCTGGTCTAAATTACCCTGTGCTGTAAGTATGAAATGCACATGTAATTTTGGAGACTTAATATGAAAAACAAGAATGTAAATAGCTCTTTAATAATGTTTAAATAAAAATAATAGTGTTTAAATATTTATTACTTGTTAAAGTGATACTATTTTGGATATATTGACTTAAACAATATGCTATTAAATTAGTCACCTCTTCCATTTATTTTTTTTAAATATGGCTATTAGAAATTTAAGATTTCATATGGTCTTACTCTATATTTCTCTTGGACAGTGCTGCTATAAATTATATGGAATATGATGATAGAGTAAGAAAAACAGAAGGGAAAATTATTTGTTTATTCCAACCTCTGAATCTGTTATCAAACATTCACACTTACATCT
The DNA here is from genome assembly GCF_000298275.1 of Orycteropus afer afer. Classification (NCBI taxonomy): domain Eukaryota; kingdom Metazoa; phylum Chordata; class Mammalia; order Tubulidentata; family Orycteropodidae; genus Orycteropus; species Orycteropus afer. The sequence continues at coordinate 1,573,640 of NW_006921601.1, read as the reverse complement.
CACCACTGACTAACAGAATTCTGCTCTCCCAGAATAGAGAGGAAAGCAGACTTTAAGGACATCCAGTGTTCATTAGGACTCCTGCCACTGTTGATAAAATCTGGCTGAGTTTGGGCTTCCTCAGATACATAGTCTCTGTGAGTAGAATCCTGTTGCCACCCTCCTGATCATCATTGCTGGCACTTTCTCTGCATGAGTCCGTATGTTACATTTTTGGCCTCCTTTCCTTGCTGGACATAGTGCTTTGACTTACTGCTAACCTAATGTCAATGAGTTTTCTGAAATAAGTCTTAGCATAACAACAACATAACAGGTTAGCTCAAAACTGTCCTAAATTTATTTGCTAACAGTCTTGGTGTACCAGGCCAGGAATGTGTGGTCATCTATTTAGTCTGGGTTTATGATTGGTGGAAAATCCAGGTGCAGTGAGATGAAGACAGCAGTTGCTGCTAACCTTTGCTCTTGGAAAAAGTAATATCATTGGATTATAATTACTGACAATTGAAACTTTTTGGTCTCATCTCAACTTTCTACCTTAGACAATGAGATTTTTTTTTTTTTCATATTCTTTAAAATCTCAAAGTCTATTCCTCTTTTTAAATCTCTCAAAGTTCCTGTTAAGGACCCCTGGTGGTACAGTGGTTAAGTGCAGTTGAACCCACGCGACACTCCATGGGAGAAAGATGTGGCAGTTTGCTTTCATAAAGATTACAGCTTTGGAAGCACTATGGGACAGTTCTATTGTGTCCTATAGGGTCACTTAGTTAGAATTGACTTGACAGCAACAGGTGTGTGTGTGTGTTTCCTGTATAAATGACAGTCATAACTCTAATAATGTCTTCAGATACTCTCTTGTGACTCACTTAGTCCTGATGTTTCCTTTGCCTGGGATGTCTTCCTTTGTGGGAAGGACAGAGGAAGCTTCTTCTCACATAAGTGTACTCGTCCTCATCCTCTTCTTCGCATAGTTCTGTTGGCTCTGGTAGTGTCTGTGGCCGATCTGCTCTAGTAGTAGGACTTGCATATGTATTTTGTAGATGGAGAAAAGGGCAGTGGCTGAGGGCTTCAGCCATAGTTGCTGACTTCATGGTTTCAAATCACCACTGTGATTTTAATAAAACGACTTTACTTACTTTTGCCTTTGTTTCCATCTGTAAAACTGGACATGACAATGGTTCTTCTCTTATAGGGAGGATGATTATATAATTTATCATCCAAATTTAGAAACACTTAAGAGTGAAAAGGGACGTAAATAGGAATTTTTCCAAGCAAATCAGAAATGCAACACACTGCCATCGACTTGGATCTGACTCATAGCGACCTCTCCTTGGGTTTCCGAGGTGGTATCACTACAGAAATAGATTGCCCATCCTTTCTTCTGAGGAGTGGCTCATGGGTTTTAACCACCATCCATCTGGTTAGCAGTCCAGTGCCCTAGGCACTACACTACCAGAGGTCCTATGCCATTGTACTCCCAGGGTTTTTAATAGAATGGATGGATTTATAACTATAAAACACTTAGAATACTGCCAACCATGTAAATGTTATTATTTTTCTTTCTTTCTTTTTAACAAAAATAAGTTATCTTCTTATGGGTATTCATCTTATCTGGATGGATTTATTTCTGTCTCCCCTTCTAAAGTTTACAGAAGTGTCTGTTCTGAAGTGTCTGGTCAGGATACGGCACATGGCATCACTGAACAACTCCTCCACAGCTTCAATCACCGAATTCCTCTTCGTCTGCTTCCCTAACTTCCAGAGTTGGCAGCAATGGTTGTCCCTGCCCCTCAGTCTGCTCTTCTTCTTGGCCATGGGGGCGAATGCCACCCTCCTGATCACCACCCGGCTGGAGGCCTCCCTGCACGAGCCCATGTACTACCTGCTCAGCCTCCTCTCCCTGCTGGACATTGTGCTCTGCCTCACTGTCATCCCCAAGCTCTTGGACATTTTCTGGTTTGACAATAAGTCTATCAGTTTCCCTGCCTGCTTTCTCCAGATGTTCATTATGAACAGTTTCTTGACCATGGAATCTTGCACATTTATGGTCATGGCCTGTGACCGCTACGTAGCCATCTGCCATCCCCTGCGATATCCATCCATCATCACTGACCAGTTTGTGGCTAGGGCTGCCATCTTCATTGTGGCACGAAATGGCTTTCTTACTATGCCTATCCCCATACTTTCTTCCCAACTCAGATACTGTGCAAAAAACATTATCAAGAACTGCATCTGTACCAATATGTCTGTATCTAAACTTTCCTGTGATGATGCCACCTTCAATCAACTTTATCAGTTTGTGGTAGGTTGGACCCTCCTGGGCTCTGACCTCATCCTTATTCTTCTCTCCTATTCCTTTATCTTGAAAGCTGTGCTTAGATTCAGGGCTGAGGGAGCTATGGCCAAATCTCTAGGCACTTGTGGTTCCCACTTCATCCTCATCCTTTTCTTCAGCACAGTCTTACTGGTTTTGGTCATCACTAACCTGGCCAGAAAGAGTATTCCCCCAAATGTCCCCATTCTGCTCAACATTCTGCACCATCTCATACCTCCAGCTCTGAATCCCATTATTTATGGTGTGAGAACCAAGGAGATCAAGCAGGGAATCCAAAAATTGCTAAGAAGTTTGTAAAATATGAAACAAATGAAACTTGACCTTGGGAACAGAAATCAATAACACAGAATCATTTTCATGGTGCATAGGTACTACATGAATAAGTTTGGGTTTTTCTTCACACACTATTTCAAATGATTCTGGAGATATTCCTATCTTGGCTCCTGTTGCATTTTTGTTTGTTCGTTTTTTGTTTTGGATTCTGGAGCTACTTGGAAGTTTACCCAGAGACTTGTCTAGCCATAATTACAGGAGATTAATTAGAGTGAAATGGCTTATGAATTAAACAACAAATGTTCCAACATTTTCAAATGTTTCTTAATTTCCTGAATGGCTTAGTACACAAATGTGTATTAGCTCTCTTGGTTCAGCCTGATATAGCTCAGCCTGGTTTTGTGGTGTGATTGGGTTTTTCATGGTGATACAGAATTATCTTCTGAACTTTGATTTTTATAGGTGAATGAGTGACATGTGCCATCTACTGCCTCCTATAGTCTTGCAAGATCTTCTTAATATATTTAGTTAAGGCCACTTCACTGGAAGATCAATTTCCTATAGTTCTTTCCTTCTTTCTAATGAATACTTTGTACTTTAAGAAAACTGATTTTGTGTGTGTGTGTGTGTGTGTTTTAAGTGAAAGAGTGTGTCCTTATCATCAGGTGTGCAATAGCTTATTCAAGTTCTAGCTTCATCCTATCCTAGCTGTCTTCATCAGATTTCATGCACTCTCTGCAACCCCACCCTTTCCTGTCCATCTTGGATATACACTTAAATTGTCTTTCTCATTCTGCTTTTAGCCCTATTGTGTCAGTCCTGATATCCTGTGTGGGGACCAGCATACTATCCATAGGATTCAGATAACCTGATTGATGGGTTTGCTGAATAAAGATAAGAATATTTTACTGTTTTGAAGCTCACTTCGTGATCATGCACTGAATGTGGTGGGGTTTAGCTATTGGTCAATAATATTTCCTGCGATTAACTTACATTGATATCAGGCCTCTTTTAGACAGTGCTACTTTATAAGCTTTATTCAAGAATGTCTTCTAATATATCTGATCTATGATAAAGTGAACCATTTTTGTGGTCTTATAAAATAATTTATTATTTCTATATTGTTGTCTCTTTTCAAAATGATAACTTTGATCCTCTCTTCTCTGTTTTCCAATTTCAAAGACTGATCCTAAGCAAAATACAAAACTTTTTTTTTTCATTGTGATTTGTGTGAAAGTTTACAGAGCAAATTCACTTTCCATACAGCAGCTCACATACCCTTTGTTTCATGATATTGACTGCAATTTCCCACAATGCAACAGCTTCCCTCCCACTTCCTCTTAATAGTTACTTCTTCCCTGTGTCCTTCCCTCCCATAACTCTTGCCCCTCAGGCTGTCTCCCTGTTCATACACAGCCCTTCTATTGCCCCATGATTGTTCTCTGCAAGGAGTATATCTATGTAATGTAAATGTTCACCTCATATGTCTGTCCTTTGGCTGGAAGCCACAGGAGTGGGTTCAGTTCCAGACCTGAAGGGCAGCTAGGGGATATAGTCTCAGTGGTTCCACCAGACTCTATTAAGACCAGCAAACCTGATCTTTTTTTCAAATGATTTTGAGTTTTGTTCCATATTGTTTTTCTACTCTATCCAGGATTTCCTACATAAATCCCTCTCCAAGTGGTTGACAGTGGTAGCCAGGCATCATCTAGTTCTTCTGGTCTCATAGTCATATAGGCTGAGGATCGCATGGTGTACCAGTCACTTGGACTAATTATTTCCATATGTGGTGGTTATGTTTGTGTGTCAACTTAGCTGGACCTGGTTGAGTGGCTTGGCAGCTGGTGGTAGTTATTCCCCCATGATGAGACTGACAACTCTATGGTGGAATCTACCACAAGTAGCTGAGTAGCTGTCTTTGGGATATGGTCTGCTTCCTGTATATAAGGAGAAGCCTTGGGGATAGTAGCTAGCCTCTGGCATGCTTGGACCCTGCATGTAGCTGTGTTGTTGCTCAGCAGCCTGCTATGCTTTGTCGACCTTGGGACGTACAATGGACTTAAGTTAATGGCTGGCCGTGTGGTTTGGTACCATCGGGACTGTGCCTTTTTACTTGTCAACCTTGGGGCTTCTCAGCCTCAGCAGCCAGCAGCTGTCTGAGTGAAGAAATACCTCTAGTTCCAGTGGGCCGGGAGCAGGAGGCAGAGCTGGACCTCAAGGTTGAGGGGCTTTCACCCAGCCCCTAGAGCCTGGCACTTTGAACTTGGACTTAAAGCCTCCAAATTGTAAGAATAAACTTCTGTTTATTAAGGCCATCCCATTTGTGGTATATATTCTTGTCAGAGTGACACCAGGTAACCAGAGCACCAGGCATCTTTGGTTTTCTTCATTCTTCTTTGCTCTGGACGAGGAGAGACTCATTGTTGCATCTATTTGGCTGCTTGCAAACTTTTAAGATTCCAGTCACTACTCTCCAAAGTAGGATGTGGAACAATGTTTTTGTGTAGTATGCTGTGCCAATTTAGGCTTATGTTCCCTGTGACTATGGGCTTGGGACCCACAGTGCAACTACTTGCTCCCTCTGGATAGCTGGATGTGGCCAAGAAGTGACTACAACCTTGTCCTTCATCAGCTCTACTATATACCTGGGAATTTTTACAAAGCATACAAATACACTTGTAGAAAAGTTGTCTGCCAATGCTATATATGGTCTTGGGCACACTCCCACCTGCATAGACATTCTTAATAGTTCAGCCTGTCCACCCATCTACCCACACATATATCGATGTTTGCCTTCACTGATAATGCAGTACTGTTTGTGCAAAAGGGTTCATCTTTGTTTTCTGTACCTCCCATGTACCTCTCTATGTCTTCCTCTTCCTCAATGCCACCGTGAGATAAAAAACTTTTTAAACATCTCATATTCACCTACTATTCCAGTAAGCTACAGCTTGCTATTTCCAGATAATGCCTTCAATATTTTTTTCTTAAAATCTCCTCTTCCACATAGAAATGCTGTATCTACTTTAAATGAAAAACCTAAAATCAATATCTTCATCAGGCAAACTATATCCATAACATAAATTTCAGTTTAATTCTATCTACTAAAAAATGTCTTGTTTTATTCTTCCCAGTGGAATTAATCTCACAATTTTGAACCCTGTGTAGGTCTCTCACTGACACTAGACTATAAACTACTCTAGATCTGAGAGAGAGTTTCATTCCTTTTTCCAATTTTTGTTTTTAATAGCTGATAATACAATGCTTTTAATATTGCAGTTATTTTCTCTTGAATAAAATTGAATAATTCATATGCACATGTTTTCTTTCTTGTTTCCACTGAAATCTTCTTAAGGCAAGAATCAAAATATAATATATTCTCCAAAGTTCCTTATGAAAAGCCATATATGACTCAGTTCAATGTAATTTTATATGGCATAAAAGTTAAGATTGTTGCTCATGGAATGAGACTGAATTTTATTGAAATCTCAGACATACCAGCTTAACCAATGATAAGCTATTAGATTTTTGGTTCATCAATTTCAGCCTTAGTTTTCTAATTTAAAATAAATGATAATCACTCCCATAT
>NW_006921601.1:1548612-1549802 GCF_000298275.1 Orycteropus afer afer | reverse complement strand
GTGAGGGGAGTATCTATTATCATTCAGTGTAGTCCTATCAGATAAGCCTTTGCATTGTGTGCACTCCAAAGCGTGGAATTTTAAGACTCTTTGGGGAAGGCCTGTAAGTCCCTACGTTGTATTCCTTTTTGTGTTTAAATGCAGATGTTATTTTTTTTTCTCAGACTTATTGTACTGCTTTGACCTTCCAGTAACATGTTAAAAATAAGTGGTGATAGTGGACATGCTTTCATTAAATTTAGGAGAAAAATCTTCAGGACTTAACTAGTGATTAAATGTTTTCTGTAGGTTTTTTGGGAATATGCTTTATCAGATTAAGGAAATTCCCTTCTATTATATTTTGCTAAGCTTTCGGATGAGCATTTACATTTTCAATTGCTTTTATTTACTGCTCTTGAGACGGTCACATGGCTCCACTTGATATTCTGTATATGTGGCAAATCATATTAATGAATTTTCAAATTTGACATGTGTTCATGATAAGTTACCATTTCCTGTATCACTGAATTTGAATTAGTATTTTAAGAGTTTTTGCATATGTTTTCATGAGGGAGATTGATGTATTATTTTCCTTTCTTGTCATTATGAGCACATTCTTTTACTATTACTCTGTTTCTTTATATTTGAAATTGATTTCTTGTGGGTAACATATAACTTGGCCTTAATTTTTCATTCAAACTTGTAATTTCAGCATTTTAATTGGGTTGTTTGCATTTAATATTACCGATATGACTGGTGATTATTGTAAAAATTAAAACTTGTCTCCTTAACTTATTACCATCTTATTACCATCATATACTTAAAATGAGTGTTCAAGGTTCTGCACAACCGGTTTAAGTGACATTTTTTCTTTTGTGAAGATATTACTAAAACTTAATAAAAGTTAATAAGATGAATCATAAAGTGCTCATTTTAGAAACTTTTTTTAAGAATGCAGCTAATAGGTAAGATGGAGTCAGCTTCCTTATTTATTTAGACATTTTTCTTCTTAAAGGGTCTCTTAGATACATCCTCCATGCCCCAAGTGATTTTATTTTCCATTACCAATAATGAGTCTCAGTTCATGTAACTCTCAGACAGCTCAAGAGAGAGCACTAATGTAAATGCAGAAATTTTCCTTTTGAAACTAGAAGTGTGTATGTATCTGTAGGGAGATAGGAGCCCAAGGGAGAAGGATATCTAAACCACTC
>NW_006921601.1:1546762-1547337 GCF_000298275.1 Orycteropus afer afer | reverse complement strand
GCCCCAACAACAAACCCAAATATCCTTTTGTGAGAGTTAGTGTTCCTCTGTTTGTGAAGGGAGCACAGAAAAATCTGTCAGCTTCTTCATCAGCAGGTACCTTGATGGTTAAGATACTCAAAAAGAACTAAAGCTCCTGCTGTGAAGGTCATATCTGAGGGCATGTTTAGGCATCCCTTGATTCTTCCCTTGTCTTGGAAACCTCATTTGCTCATCTTTTCTCCTTTTACTAGGAATTAAAAGTATTTGGTTAGCAATTACCTACCAAATAATGCAAACACACACACACACACACACACAGCAAGATACTGCATAGGTATTTTTGTATTTATTTTTCCCACTGTTAATTTGCTTTGTATATATATATATATATATTTACCACCAAATTGTTACTTTTTTCCCTGATGCTTTTTTCAGGCCTTGCTGAGTGTTGAGCAATAGTGCTGATGGTTTGTGTTAGAACAAGGGATGGAACTGCTAAATATTAAAGGAAAAGAGGCAAAAGCATTATGAAGCTTTCAGTAGTCTTATCAGTCTTACCCATTTTAATTGTACTTATTGATTGTTTATTATGT
>NW_006921601.1:1544807-1545760 GCF_000298275.1 Orycteropus afer afer | reverse complement strand
TGCTTGCCATCCTCTCCATGCTGGATGTCATCCTCTGCCTCACAGTCATCCCCAAGGTCAGAGCCCCCATCCCCAAACTCGCTTTCAGGCTTTCACTTGTCTTTCTCTAAAGAGCACTTTTTTTTTTTTGCTGTTGAACATTCCCCACGCTTCAAGGAAACCCTCGATGAGTCATCCGTGCCATCACAGCAGGCTCATCATAGCCCCTCTCTTATTTTCAATGTCCATGCCTTTCTAAGGATTCATTCTTTCTTACTTGCCAGGCCCTCACTTGGTGTCTGAGTCAATGATATTCTCAAATTCCCATTCTCATTACTTGTAGGCAGATTCTCCTTCACTCTGAATGATCGCCATCTCTGCACCCGAAGGCTCTAGAATTTCCTTTGTCTAATGAAATTGGATGTGTGTTTATTTCATACATGATATAGGAAACATAATGTGAAGATATTTCTTATGCATATAGATGGACTGTTGGGTTTCAAAATAAGTATTGTCTTACTGGGATTAATATTCCTCTGATACATTTTATGGATAGATATTTCTAGCTAGAATTTGACTAAGAGTTCTGGAACTCAAGAAAGGACATAGCTAGAAATTTGAAAAAATTGAAAACAGGGTGTGATCTATAGATGGAAAGGAATTGAGTCAGTTCCTGGAGAACAGGATTCACCTAGAAGGCGCTTGCAATAAGGATGCTGTTCTGGAGGAGATTATGGTGTTGGGGTTTGGAAAGATGGATGGTTGAAGCCTTTTGAGGGTTTTCTCAAGGGTTAGGTCCTCAAGGGAAAGAATGGATGTACAGGGTTTTTGAGAACAATGGTTCTTGCAGGTCCTGCTCATCTTCTGGTTCAACATGAAGCCCATCAGCATTTCAGGCTGCTTCCTTCAGATGTTCATCATGAATGCCTTCCTACCCATGGAGTCCTCCACCTTCCTTGTTATGGCCTATGACC
>NW_006921601.1:1536649-1544472 GCF_000298275.1 Orycteropus afer afer | reverse complement strand
TGTGAGTGTCTGGTGCCTGTTGGGGTCTGACCTGGTGCTCATTTTGCTATCCTACTGCTTCATCCTGAGAGCTGTGATGGGTCTGCAGTCAAAGGGTGCAGCCACCAAAGCCTTGAGTACTTGTGGTTCCCATCTCATCCTTATACTTTTCTTCTTCTCATTGCTTCTAGTCCTCATCTTCACAAACAGTGAAAGAAAGAAAGTGCCCTCAGAAGTGCCCATTCTCCTCAATGTCCTGCACCACCTCATCCCACCAGCTCTCAATCCCATAGTTTATGGGGTACGGACCCAGGAAATCAAACAAGGGATTATTAAGCTCTTCAAATACCAGCACTGAGACTGAGTCACAGATCAGGGGTTATGAAAGTCTGGAATGTTTTAGTGACTATTTCATCTGAATTCTACAAGTAACATATCCTTGTCACTACCTTCATCTTGAAATCAAACCTTCCTCAACTACTGTCATAATATTTATCCTCACTGACACCTCTACAAATTCTTTTTAAACCCACTTTTATATATCCATTATTTTTTTCATATAGACCTCTTGTCCTTACTGATTCCAGAATTACTCATTAATTAAAGAGTCAGATCTGACTCATAGCAACCCCTCCTTGGGTTTCCGAGTCAGTATCACTATGGAAATGGATTGCCCAACCTTCCTTCCAAGGAGTGGCTGGTGGGTTTGAACTTCCAGCCTTCCGGTTAGCAGTCAAATGCATTAGGCACTATGCCACCAGAACTCAATATCTTCCAGGTAATTCTCAGTTGCTACATTCTGAGAGCTTTTATACTTAGCTCATATGACAACTCTTTTCACTTTCCCTTTCCCAGGAAAACCAGGGAGCACTTTATTTCAATAATCTAGGTGAGAAATGATAATGATTTGAAATGAAGAAGTGAGTGAGAATTGAAGTCACAATATTGGGAGACATTCCATATTTAGTGGTAAAAGATGTAAAAAAAAAAAAAAAAGGATGAGATCAAGGATTTTAGTCAGAGATAATGGAAGAATATAGCTTTTGTAAAATGAAGAGCCAGTTTAGCATGGAATATTAAAAGTTCAGCTTTGGACACTGAATTCCATTTCCATAGAAAACTCTTTTCCTTTAGTATACCTTTGAAATTACTAACAAATATGCAAATGAAGAAATAAAAAGTAAGCCATTGGACATATGGTACTTGTCAGGAGTGAGATTCAAGCTAAAGACAGAAATTTGAATCCTAAGACTATGTCTGATATTTGAGTCTCATTTAAAACTTTGAATCTTGATCTAAATGACAGTACTACTTTGCAATAGTATTTCATATGCTGGTTTTAGCAAATATATGAAAAGCTATGCATTTTTCTTTTATAAGAACAAGACATTTATTAACATAATTCAATAGAGCAGTGGGATTCCTGAATTAAAGATGGAGGATACAATTTAAAAGCAAGATTTAAAGAATTTCACGGTAAAATATAATCAAATGGCTGTACAAACTAAAAACCTAACTCACTGGCTTTGAGTAGATTCTAACTCTTAGCAAGCCCCATTTGGTTTCTGAGGCTGTAAATCTTTATGGAAATAGATTGCCCCATCTTCCTTCCATGGAACACTGGTAGGTTTGAACCACTGACCTTCTGGTTAGCAGCCAAATGCCTTATCCACTATGTCACCCTAGTCAATAGAAAAAAGATGAAACCATTCAATGACAGGGTTGGATATCCTACCTTCCTGCCCTCCCACTTCTTGAAACCCTAGTAAATTGTATGGGAATGGGTAATTGTTGTAAGTTCCTTTTGTTGTCTCATACATCTGGAGTTTATTTTCTACCCCCAATCAGATTCAAGCATTTTTTACCATTTAACTCAGTTCTGCCTCCAGTTGCATCCAGTCTAGGATTGATGAAAGATGAATCTATGCAACCAATCAATATCTGAGGCTGATACTTTAGTATTGAGCCTCCACTTCTGTTAAACTTACTTTGGGCCTCTGCTTTGGTTCCGACCTGAGTTTCTATTTGAATATTCTTACTTGACTGTCTTTCTCTCACCAAAGTGGGTCAGTTCAAACCCCCAGCCTTTTGGTTAGCTACTGACCATTTAACCATTGCAGCACCTGGGTTTTCTCCATAGAGAGCAGTACCTCCTTAATTATCACATCCAAAGTGGCCTCACTTAGGTCACATTAATACATTATACTTTTATTCTTTATAGCATTTGTAATGTTCTGAAATGATTTATTTATTAATTTAATTATTTAATATCTTGAATTTCTCTCCATATACATGGACCTTTGCTTTTTTTTCCTATTCTTCATACCTAGAATGTCTGGCACACATTAGATGTTGAACATGTATGAGATGAAGGTCACAAAATTTGGCATGTAGGCCCACTCCTATGTCTTATAGGACACTGCAATATTCTACTGGATACATCTCCAATGACAGTTAAAATTCCCCCTCAGATATCTGACTGGTACATCTAATTGAGAAAGAAGAATCTATAATACCTGGCAATGCTAAGGTTAGTAACAAATTCTTCACTTTAGTTATAAAATGCAACTTTATTTTAGTTATAAAATGTAAGTTATAGCAACTTCATAAATAGTTGCTCTATGGATCAGAGAGCCAATTTTTATTGAATATTAGGATATAAAGCATTCCATACATCTTATCCCTTCTTTAAATTTTTAAAATACTATTATACAAAATCTATGACTTGTCTGTCAATTTGTCATACTGTGGTGGTTTGTTGCTGCGATGCCACTGGTATTTCAAATACCAACAAGGTCACTCATGGACAGATTTCAGTGGAGCTGCCATACTAAGACAGACTAAGATGAATAGCTATGAAACATTGTCTGATAAAGTGCCTGAAGATGAGCTTATCAGGTTAGCATGCACTCAAAATAGGACTGGAGAAGAGCTGCCCCCTTAAAGTCAAGTCAACTTTGATGACATGAATGGAGGAAAGTTTTCAGGATCTTCATTTGCTGATGTGACAGGACGCAAAATGAGAAGAAAGAGCTGCAACATCTGTTACTAATTGGAACATGGAATGTATGATGCTTGATTCTAGGAAAATTGGAAATCATCAAAAAAGAAATGGAACACACAAAGATTGCTATCTTAGCCATTAGTGACATGAAAAAGACTGGGACTGACCATTTTGAATTGGACAATCATTGGTCTACTATGCTCAGAATGACAAATTGAAGAGGAATGACATCACATTCCTCATCAAAAAGAACAAGATCTATCCTGAAGTATAATGTAGTAATAAGTAAATAAATAAAGGGTAATATCCATATACCTACAAAGAAGAGTAGTTAACATGCTTATTATTTATTCAAATTTATACTCTAACTACTAAAGCCAAATATGAAGAAATTGAAGATGTTTACCAACTTCTGCAGTCTGAGATTGATCAAACATGCAATAAAGATGCATTGTTAATCACTGATGATTGGAATGTGATGCTTAAATGAAGACATAAACAAAGAAGAAACATCAGAAGTTGGAAAATATGGTTTTGGTAATAGAAATTATGTTGAAGATCATGTAATAGAACTTTGCAAGACCAAGAATTTATTCATTGACAATAACTTTTTTCAACAACAAAAATGGTGATTATATGTGTGGACCTCACCAGATGGAACACACAGTAATCAAATTATCTCTATTTGTGGGAAGAGATAACGCAAACATTCAATATCATCAATAAGAACAACGTCAAAGGTAGACTGTGGAACAGACCATCAATTGCTCATATTCCAGTTTAAGTTGAAGCTGAAGTATATTTTAGAAAGCCCACATAGCCAAAATACGACTTTGAATATATCCCACCTGAATTCAGAAACCATCTGAAGAATTGAACACCGATGACCGACCGAAGACTAGACAAGTTATGGGAAGACATCAGGAACATCATACATGAAGAAAGAAAAGGTCATCAAGAAGACAGGAAAGGAAGAAAGAACCAAAATGGTTGCCAAAAGACACTCTGAAATTTTTTGTTGGATGGAGAGTAGCTAAAGCGAATGGAAGAAATGATGACATAAAAGAGCTGAATAGAAGATTTCAAAGGGTGGCTCAAGAAAACAAAGTAAAGTATTATAATGAAATGTTCAAAGACCTAGGGTTAGAAAATTAGAAGGGAAGAACACAAGCAGCATTTCTCAAGCTGAAAGAATCGAGGAAAACTTGAGCCTCAAGTTGCAATATTGAAGGATTCTATGGATAAAATATTGAACGATGCTGGAAGCATCAAGAGAATGTGGAAGGAATACATAGTCATTCTACCAAAAATCAGCATTCAATCATTTCAGGAGGTAGCATGAGATCAAGAATTGATAGTGTCGAAGAAAGCCAAACTAATCTGAAGACATTTGCAAAAGACAAGTCTCCAGGAATTGATGGAATGCCATTTGAGATGTGTCTACACACAGATGCAATGCTGAAACCATTCACTCTTTCATGCCAAAAAATCTGGAAGAACTACCTGGTCAACCAACTGGAAGAGCTCCACATTTGGCCATTCCAAAGAAAAGTGATTCAGCAGAATGCAGAAATTATTGAACAATATCATTAATGTCACATGCAAGTAAAATTTTGCTTAAAATAATTCAAAAAGGGTTGCAACAGTACATAGACAAGGAACTGCCAGAGCTTCAAGCCAGATTCAAAAGTGGGCATGGAACAAGGGAGATCATGGCTGATGTCAAACGGGTCTTGGCTGAAAGCAAAGAATACCAGAAAGATGTTTACCTGTATTTTATTGACTATACAAAGACATTTGACTATGTGGATCATGACAAATTATGGACAATATTGTGGAGAATGGGAGTTTCCAAATCCTTAATTGTATTCATGCAGAATCTGCACATAGATCAAGAGACAGTGGTTCGAACAGAACATGGTTTAAAATTAGGAAATGTGTGTGTCAGGATTGTATCCTTTCACCATACTTATTCAGTCTGTGCGCTGAGCAAATAATCCAAGAAGATGGGCTCTGTGGAAAAGATTGCAGCATCAGGATCACAGGCAGATTTCTTAATGTCCTGTGATATGCAGATGACACAAGCTTGCTTGCTGTAAGTGAAAAAGATGTGAAGCATTTAATGAGGAAGATCAAAGACTACAGCTTTCAATATGAATTATACATCAAGATAAAGAAAATAAAAATCCTCACAACTGGACCAATAAGCAATAATCAATAAGATCATGATAATTGGAGAAAATATTGAAGTTGCCAAGGATTTTGTTTTACTTGGATTAAAAATCAACACTCATGGATGCAGCAGTCAAGAAATTAAAGACATATTGCATAGGGTAACTTTGCTATAAAAACCTCTTTAAAGTGTTAAAGAACAAAGATGTCACTTTGAAGACTAAAGTGTACCCGATCTAAGCCATGGTATTTTCAACAGCTTCATATGCATGTTTAAGACGGACAATGAGTAAGGAAGACTGAAGAAGAATCAATGCCTTTGAATTAAGGTATTTGCAACAAAAACTGAATAACCTGGGACTGGCAGAAGAATGAATAATCTATCTTGGATGAAGTACAGCTGGAATGCTCCTTAGAAGTGAGAGTACTGAGACTTGTCTCTGGTACCTTAGTCATGTTACCAGGAAGGACCAGTCTCTGGAGAAGGATATAATACTTGGTAAAGTAGAGGGTCAGCAAAAAAGAAGACCCTCAGTGAAATGGATCAACACAGCTGCTGCAACAATGGGCTCAATCATAGCCATAATTGTGAGGATGGCACAGGACCAGGCATTGTTTCATTCTACCGTACAATAGGAACACCATGAGTTGCAACTGACTCAACGGCACTTAACAACAACAATAACAAAATACAAAAACATTGATTTTAAATGATTATGCATAAAATTGTGAAAATCTTTCAAGCAAGATGTAAAACTTAGATGAGAAGTATGATGTAATGTTTCCTTTATATTAAACTCTACATTGATAACCATTGCTAGTCCTAATGCTAATATTCCTTGTTTGTCATTAATAAAAACTGACTAAGCATTATTCTTCCCTTAAAGTTATATATATTCTTGGGCTGAAATATAGCTCATCTTCAGTTCTGTCATTGCAGGATTTTGGGTTTGTTTGACATCGTTTTATATGCCACTCTCAGTATTTTAGCAGAAAAAAATAGTCTAATCGTCATCATCTAATATTCTGGCTTCCTTTTCTCTCTGCTACAAAGAAAAAAAATTGAGAGAGAGAGAGAGAGCGAGAGAGAGAGAGAGAGAGAGAGTGAGAGAGAGAGAGCGAGCGAGAGAGAGAGAAACCACAGATCAGCAGAATAAGTTTTTTTGTGGCTAAGTTTTTACCAGGAGCTATGGTGGCATCGTGCTTAAAGCTGATAACCGGAAGGCTGGTGGTTCAAACCCACCAGCCACTCCTTGGAAGGAAGACTGGGCAGTCTACTTCTGTAGTGATACCACCTCGGAAACCCAAGAAAGGGTCACTGTGAGTCAAATCATAAAGTATTTTATAAAATTAGCTTGCTTTTCCTATCCATTTTCCTAAGTTTTGAAGTCAGTATCTAGAGGAGCTCTGGTAGCACAGTGCCTAATGTATCTGACTGCTAATCAGAAGCAAGACTGGGCAATCTATCTCTGTAAAGATCTATGGCCTTGGAAACCCAATGGGGGTCACTAAGAGTTGGAATCAACTCAACGGCAGTGGGTTTGGTTTTGGTATCCAGAGAAAAAGGATCCCTGGTTGCTTTGTGGTTAAAGCATTGGCCTGTTAACCAAAAGTTTGGTGGTTCAAACCCACCAGCCGCTATAAAGGAGAAATAAGAGGCGTACTACTCCCATAAAGATTTATGGCCGAGGGAACCCTCTATGGCAGTTCTACTCGGTCCTATAGCACTATGAGTTGGAATCCACTTGATGGCAGTGGACTTGTTTGGTTTTTATTTTAATATGGAGAAAAGCCTGATTTATATCACATACTTGCAGTGGGATATAGCCACTGATCTTCTCTATTGCCTGTTTTTCATATGGAAATCTGGCAGACTTTTTTTAAAGCAAGTTTAAAAATTTAAAAATTTAATTAAATTTAATATTTAAAAATTAGATAAAACAAAGCAGAATTTTCATTGATATAAAGCAAATTGAAAACTGTATTTTAGTCGAAATAGTTTATAATAAACTTCTTAGTTCTGAGAACAGAGATTCTTTTTGCCTGTTTATTGAGAAATCAGGGTTTTCTTTGAAATAGATTAACCTGAATCACTATTGGATCCCATTATTTTAGACCATTGATGGAAAGACTTTGGAAAAATATCATTTAGAAATTGCAAGCAAATATCTGTTTCATAAAGGTGATGATTTAGGTTTCCTTTAGAAATAGATTTAATTTTTATTTTGGAAAATCTACTCATTGGTCTTTAGTGATAAAAGTATTGGATTAAGATCTTCTTTGGAATAGTAATGTTTGTCACAGTGAGATTTTGTTATAATGATCTGCATAATAGGTTAGGTACTGAATAAAATTTAGAACTAATTTTGTCTGTAATTAATGATATTTTTAGAGAGCTATGATAGATTTTAATTTTCAAGCAGATGATGATAAGTGTCCAATGACAGTGAAACCAAAGACTACAAAGAAAAGTTCAAGATCACATTTCTTTCCATTACTAGATGGAGAATTAAAGAAATTGACAAATCATGGGAGACTACATCTTTTTTTTTTAATTGTGATTTGGGTGAAGAATTACAGAGCAAATTCACTTTCCATACAGCAGTTCACATATACTTTGTCTCATGTCATTGACGACAGTTTACCACAATGCAACAGCTCCCCTCCC
>NW_006921601.1:1490829-1528969 GCF_000298275.1 Orycteropus afer afer | reverse complement strand
CTCTCAATCCTTTGAAGATACCTAAAGATAATTCTTTTGAATTCCTTATCAGAGAGTTCCAATGCCGTTTCTTCCTCAGGGTTGTGTTCTGAGTCTGTATCCTGTTTCCTTGTTTCTACCACTTTATCTTGGT
This sequence comes from Orycteropus afer afer, assembly GCF_000298275.1. Classification (NCBI taxonomy): domain Eukaryota; kingdom Metazoa; phylum Chordata; class Mammalia; order Tubulidentata; family Orycteropodidae; genus Orycteropus; species Orycteropus afer. The sequence continues at coordinate 1,528,836 of NW_006921601.1, read as the reverse complement.
TCTTTGTGTGGACTGTGATGGCCTATTGTTTCCGAGGCATCGTGGTGTTGTTGTATTTAGATCTCTGTTAACTGTTTGTGAAGAGCAGCCAAGGGTAATTCAGGCTCTTCTTCGTGGTTTTTTATTGTTGGTCTGGTGGTGGAGAAGGAGGTAGTGACTCTCGTTCAGTAAGTGAAGTTGCAGGAGGTGTGGGTGTAGTTGTGTCTTATGTGGACTGTTTTTGGAGAGACTGCAACTTAAGTAGATCATTGAGTCATCATACGTTTCATTTAAAGCTAAAATACATAGACTTTGGGAGCCATACTAAGAGTTGACTTTGAAGCATTTTCTTTTTCGGGTCAGAAGGCAGGAGCCTATAATTTTGGTTTTAGTAAAACTTTCCCTAGATGGAATTGCTATTTTCCATGTCAGTCATCTTGGAACATGTCAATGCTGCGGACAAGCTGAAGACTCAAATAGTATGATTCAGCTTATTCAGAGTGAAATGCTTTGTCTATTAGGGGCATTAAAACTATCGTGGCAAAAAACTATCTGTATATCCCTTTGATTAGGGGAGTTGATAAGCTTTCTCTGTGCAGGGGGGTGCAGTTTGGGACCTGTAAATGATATGACTGAAAGAGATCTTTTAGGCAGTTTTGGATTTTAACCTGTGAAACAAAGCACAAAATTCAGTATTTGGACATTACCCTTGATACAAAGTTCTCATTTAGTTTCACATGTCGTCTGGAGATAGTGGGGGGAATGTCTCTTGTTATGCTTAAAGAGGAGTACAGAAGAAAGACTCAACCATGGGAATGATGCCTACTTAATGCAGGAGATGGTATAATAAATGCTTACAACTACAAACATGTTTTTTATACAACTAGTTCACTGTCTTCATGCAACAGCTGTGGATTCTGAGATTAAGTGAGGTTACTACTATTTTTCCAATCATATTTTCTTGTTTTTGGTCTTGTAAGTCCCAGAACACTGAACTTGTAGCTCTCTTTCTCAGCCTTTCTCATGTTATCAAGTCATTTACTGCACTTGCAAGTACCTCATTCCTTTCCATTCCCTTCTCATTAGAAGAAAGCAACCTAGGATTTTATTGGTTTGTATTTTACGTAACTGCAATATGAGTTATTGAGTGATATCAAATCCAATGAATCTTTGTACAATTGAGGCCTAATAAAGTTCTTGGACCAGAGAAATTGCTCATACAATCTTTGTCTAATTAATAAAACAATTAAGTGTTGAGATAGGTCTTAGTATATTTCAGTGTTATTACTGAAATGTCTTCTGATCCTGAGACATATTAGCCCACAAGAATAGAGCCACTTAAAAAATCATACATTGTGCTATTTTGAATCCAAAAGATGAAACTACAGGCACAATATTTGTGTAAAAACATTGAGGAAAGAATTTATATGATGACTACTTCTCCTAAACCCAGAAAAATCCATTGTTTCACATGTAAGCAATTCCTGCAAGAACCTTGTCCTTTAAAGACATGCCCTTTAATAACAAACAGGCCATGCCTAATAGAATAGAGGAGAAGGAGAAGAAAGACTGTGCCCTGGTTGAAGATAATTGATAAGACTTACAAACTCTGGGCACTTTCCATCATTCAGGGCTGCCATTTAAAACACTGTGGCTGTTTCATGACTGCATTATGTCACTGGGTTAATAACAATACTAATATTAATAATTTGTTCACAATAAAGGCCATATTTATATACACACAATAATATTTTTAAAAATTTAATGTTAAGAGATAGTAAAGAAATACTAGCTGAGATACATTTCACCACTATAGAACTTATTCTAAGTTTTCACCTTTTGGATAAATGAAATCACAGAGATTAGAAAAATTAAAACCAGCAGAAATTCTAGATTGGGAAGAGGGACAGTATTTGAAGAGGAGAGATACAGTTAAGAAATTATTTTAGAATTAAATTTGCTTTTCTCCTTATAATTATATCTCTGAGCTATGAATTTAAATCCAATTTCTCATTACTGAATCATATATCATTGTATCTGAGAATTCAGGAATCAAGTTCTTGTTTTCTTTATTACCACCCTTTTTTCAGTAATCTTAGAATTCCTTGCTTGATCTCTTGGGTTCGTACCCCATAAACAATAGGGTTGAGGGCTGCAGGGATGACATGGTGTAGGACATTGAGCAAAACTGGCACATCAGGAGAGACCTTCTTCTTAGCCACATGAGTGAGGACAAAGACGAGGAGGATGGTACTGAAGAAGAGGATAAGGATGAAGTGGGAGCCACATGTGCTTAGGGCCTTGGCCACAGCACCCTCTGCCTTGAGTCTCAGCACAGCTCTCAGTATGAGGGTGTAGGAGAGAAAGATAAGGATGAGGTCAGATCCTAGTATGGTCCAACCTCCAACAAACTGGAGGAGGCGATTGATGGTGACATCATCACAGGAGAGCCGCGAGACAGACATATTGGCACAGATGCAGTTCTCAATGACATTTTTCCCACAGTAATGGAGACGGGCAGAGAGGATGGGAACAGAAACAGTAATAAGGGCATTTCTGGCCAAAATAAAAATGGCTGCCTTGGCTACAAATTGGTCAGTGATGATGGATGGGTAGCGCAATGGGTGGCAGATAGCCACATAGCGGTCATAGGCCATGACCATGAATGTACAGGACTCCATACCCAGGAAGCAATTCATGATATACATCTGAAGAAAGCAGGCAAAGAAGCTGATAGACCTGAGGTCAAACCAGAAGATGGCCAAGACCTTGGGGATGACAGTGAGACAGAGCACAATGTCCAGTAGGGAGAGGAGACTGAGCAGATAATACATGGGTTGGTGTAGAGAAGCCTCCATCCTGATGGTGATGAGAAGAATAGCATTAGCCCCCATGGCCAGGAGGAAGAGGAAGCTGAGGGGCAGGGAGAGCCAGAGCTGCCATCTGTGGGACCTGACAAAACAATTCAGGAGGAATTCTGAAACCCCAGAGGAGTTGGAACCACTTCTGTAAGATTTCATTTTGAGGAGTTTGGGCAGGTTTTCTTTTGTGATCTGAAAAGTTAGAATTAAAATTACCATCTGACTTTATACACAGGGAGAAAAATTCAGCTTAATTTGATTCAGTCTACAGTTTCAAGCAGGTTATTCTGTATTAACTGGAGATTGTATGTGTTATATACCAAAAATCCATTTGAATTTTTTTGAAAATCCTCTTTTTGAATAAGAATGTTTCTGAATATTTCTTATTTTTTAAAGATACCATCTTATAAAGTGCAAAGGGCAATTTTAATTAGTTCTGAGACTGTGAGCCTTGCCATTGAGGAGTGTGATAAAACAGGCCCACAGATTTCAACAGTGTGGAAGCGGTGAAGTGGATCTTCAATGGGTCCTCTTTGCATCCCTTTCCCACTTGTAGATAATGTCCTCCACACCAGTACCAGATACTGTTCAGTGCTGTCATTCTTTATGTTCTACTCACCTTAGATACTAGACATTGTGCAAAGCACTTAGGAGACAAAGAATGTAAGTTCTGTCTCAGCTCTCGAGGAAGTGACAATCCTCTAATGGGAATGGAGATGTAGAAGTATAACACAAAATGGTAAGAGCAGCGACAGTCATTGTAGAATATTTCGAGAGTAGAAATGAGGATTACCCATTGCTGTTGATTTGATTCAGAATCATAGTGACTCTATAGGATAGAATACAACTTCCCCATAGGATTTCCAAGGTTGTAAATCTTTATGGAAGCAGACTGCCACAACTTTCTCCCACAGAGGGGCTGGTGGATTCAAACTGCTGAACTTTCAGTTAGCATCTGAGCACTTTAACCACTGCACAACCAAATCTGCTTCTTAGTTGAGGATTAAGTTCCTTCACATGAAAATAAAGTATTTCCAGGAATTCTCTCCTTGATCAGCTTTAAAGGCAGGTCCCACAAAAGGCTAAGAAAAATTAGTGACAGAGAGATGTTTGCTAAATATTTGGGGTCAGGCTTTCTGAAATCTTTCACATCATGCTGTGTTTGTCCCCTAACTCTGTCCCCATTGCTCTGCTTAAGTATCGTCCAAAGAATGGAATTTACTCTCTTTTACCAGTATTTAGAATTGACTGTTTCACATCCATTTAGCTAGCTGATTAAATATAAAAATGCTTATAGTCACATCCAACTCAATGGCAGTGAGTGTGGAGGCAAAAGCAGTTTGAAGATATACAGGAGAAGTTTAGATGATCTCCCAGATTCTATAATTCAGAATGAAAAAACAAAAAACAACAAATTGTTCCTCATGGCGAGCTCATGTGTGTTCAAGTGGAACTATGCTCCGTAGCTTTTTTAAAGGCTGACTTTTTGGAAGTGGATTTCCAGCCTCTCTTCTGAGGTGCTTTGGGGTGAACTTGAACTTCCAAACTTTCAAGTTAGTAGCCCAGCCTTTTCGCATCTCGAAGAAGTCCTTCCCCCTGTACCCAGCCCTATGATCTTTGTTTGCATCCACCCTTAGCAAACTGCAAATTTCAAACTGTCAGATTCTGACACTACTTCCTTTTATCAGTTCTTGTCATTTGCATTTTATCAGTTCTTCCTCTGCTTATACCTTATCAACATCATTGAGTTTCCCTCATAGAAAACAATTCTCACCTTTGTCAAGCTGGATTAAGGATCCTGCCTGATTTCTTGAGGATCCAGCCACATGAGAACACCTCTGCTGCAGGAAAGAAGATCCATACAGAAACCTAGGAAGCAGAATATTTTTTCATTTTTGGGCAGCTTCAGAAAGATTATTTCCAGTACCAGAACAGAATTTTTAGGGAGCACATGGTAAGAATTTTCTCTTATTTATTTTTTTCTCTTGCTTGTTTTTTCTTCAACTATTTATTCAACAACTATTGAGTACCTTCCCAGCTTTAGAGTTAAGTTGTTTTACTATACAGTTATCTATTATTTTCTTTTTTCAATCTTCATATGCAATCAGAGCCTCCAAAGTAGTAGGACTGAGTCCTTACTGCTAATTATTTCCTGCCCCATCAGGATCTTGATGAGAAATGCAGAGGAGTTGGGGCCAGAGACCAATGCAAGGGAACCAAGCCAAGTCCTTCACCTAGGCTGCAGGATAATATAGCTGTGTTCCAGCAACCTAGAAACACAGATTATGAATTTTGGAGAGGATATTAAGGGTTTCTAGTTCAATGGTAGGGAGCTCTGGTGGCTGAGCGGTTAAGGCATTTGGCTGCTAACCAAATGGTCAGTGTTTGAACCCACCAGCCACTCCATGGGAAAATTTACATCTTTGAAAACACTATGGGACAATTCCACTCTATCCTAAAGTATTGCTATGAGTCAGAATCGACTCAGTGGCATTTAGGTTTCTGATATTCATATAAGCTTGTAAAATACTTCTATCGGTTTATCATTCAAATTTGTATTGACTTAATTTGGAGGTAGATGGAAATTGCTTTTTTCTGGTGGACTTTTTTAGTAATAGCATTTCAACTTTAGACATTCATTAGGTTCAGGTGAGATATGTTATTCTACCTCTCCTCACACAAATTCCCTCGAAATCTATATTTATACACATATTTTCTCTTCTAGGGCTTTTAGGTTTCCAGACACTCAAGTCCTTCAACTGAGTCCCACTTTCCAGCTGTCCCAATAATTACTTGCCATGGCAGACTCCTGTTTATCTACTTCCCTGATCCATCAAGCTCTCAGAAGAGGCTAAGCAGTTAAGCGAGATCCACTTGTCACACAGGATGCAGTCTCTAATACCTCTGCTCATACTACTCAAGCACCCCTCACTCACAAAAGGATAGGGGAGCACGTCTGGGCTGAAGACATAGTGTGCATATGAATTCTGGCTAATTTTGATGCCCCTGTTTCTCTGGTTCCTCTCCAGATTTTCCTCCCCAGACTCACATTGAGAAAATGTGGTAACATTGGATCTGTTTTCATTGATGTTAGGGCTCTAACCAGGTACCAATATAGCTGTGACTGTTCTAACCTCTTTGGCCTCAGGGACACTTCCCTTGGGGAATCTACCCACTCCTGTCCCCTTGGGAGGGAGGAGCATATTAAGAACAGCAAGCCCACAAGGTCCTCGTAGGACAGACAGATATGGTTAGGGAAGAAAATGGTTGTGTCTTAGCCTTAAAGAGCCTCTTGGGGCCCAACCTTATGAGATGATACACTGTTTTTGTGATCTGCAAGCAGTGACTATTTTCCCTGGACATTGGGGACCTACTTATACTCCTACGTAATCTCAACCATACTTGTGTATATACACTCAGCCCCCTGCAAGGATGTAAAGATTTACTCACAAGTTTTTGTGGCTTTCAGGCACTTGGTCAGTGGAGGATAGTTGTTGCCCATCCATGCTGTTGAATGGATAGATGATGACTTATGACCTTAACTTTACTTATAGTGATAAAAGTGTAATGAAACAAAATAAAACAAAAATATAAACCTATTGAGACATGAATTTTTTTTTCCACAGATGATATTCATATGAAGGTATTTTTTTGCTCCAATGAAAATTTAGAAAATGTGATTTAATTTGAACTTGACAGTTGTTATGGGAAATGGTTTGTTCATTTATTTTTTCATTTTCCTTTTGTTGAGAGTTGAGGTATTCACACTCCTCATATCATGGTATACTAATATCATGACCGTTCTTTAGCTTTACTCTAACAGTTTTATTTATTGATATTAATAATGAAGTATTGTTATTATTTTACTTCTGTCCCTCAGTCTCATTTTCTATCTCCTCCCCCACCAAAAGGCACACATTTACTTTATTTAATAGTTTCCTAATTTGCTTTTAATTACTTATCTATAATAAAGAGTTGATCTAAATGTGAGTGTTTAATTTTTAGAAATGGTTTATATTATTAATATCATTTTGTTTTTAGCTTTTATTGTAATGAAATTTATTAAACTTTCACTTGGGAAAAACATCTCTGCAGCTTATCAGGCTCAGCATCAGGTCCCCAAACCAGCTCACCTTCTCTAACAAGGAGTTTCACTTACTTGACTGTAAGTGGTGGGGATTAGTAGAGGTATCCTTCTTGATTTCCCAATGGTTTCGTTTCAAAACATCTTTTTATGCCTCGTCTCTGTAGTCTTGTCCCTCCCCCTTTCAAAGGTTATCCCTTTTACCCATGCTCTTAAGCTCATTCCCTTTCTTTTAGTTTTTCCTTCCTTCAATTATCCCATCTCTGACTTGTCTTCAAGCTCTCTTTGTCCAGTAAATCCCCCTGTTTTACTTACAAATTTATGAAGAAACTCATTACTTGAAAAATTATCTCTTATAATCTATTGTTCCTTATAGTCAGATCTTGCTTCTGAACTTCTTTCAATGATGGATTTACAGACACACTCACCTGATTGCTCTCATTTCACCTACCTCTTACCCTTTTTTTTTTTTTTTTACTTTTAATTGTAATTTGAGTCAAAGTTTACAGAGCAAATGAGTTTTCCATGCAACAATTTATACACTTTTTTTTTTTTTTTTTGTGAAATTGGTTGCAATTTCTTCAACATAACAATACTTTCCCTATTTCCTCCTTGGATCTCCATTTCCATTTGTTTTTTTCCCACCTCTTCCTAATTTCTGAGCTTTGATTTTGGGTAAATGTGTGCTTTTTGGTCCCTTTTGGTTGATTTTCCAAGGAGTACATTCCTGCCCAGTGTTGTTACGCACTTTATAGATGTGTCTATTGTTTGGCTGAAAGTTGATCCCCAAGAGTGGGTTCAGTTCCAGACTTGAAAGGTATATAAGAGTCATATTTGAGGGTTCCACCAGTCCCTATCAGACCAGTAAGTCTTGTCTTTGTTATGATTTTGAATTTTGTTCTATTCCTCCCAACCCCCATCTAAGATCTTCTATTGTAATCCTCATCAGAGCAATTGGTAGTGGTAGCAGGGCACCATCTAATTCCTCTGATCTCAGGCTAATGCAAACTATAATTTGTATGGTCCATTAGCCTTTGGATTAATTATTTCCTTGAGTTTTTTATTTTCTTCACTCTTCTTTGCTCAGGATGAGGAAAAATGAATAGTTGTTGCATCTTAGATGGCTGCTAAGATGTAGAACATTGTCTTTGTGGACTATGTTATGCCAATTGTCTCAACATCCCCTAGGATTGTGGTCTCAGGTCTTCAAGCATAGCAATTCATTCTTTCAAGGTATCTTGTTGTATTTAATTTTTCAGTCAACATTCTCTCTCTTTTTTTCCCTAGCGCCTACGGCACTTGAGTGCTAACCAGAGGGTTGGTGGTTCACACCCCCCAGCCACTCCTTGGAAGGAAGGTTGGGCAATCTACTTCTGTAGTGATACTGCCTCAGAAACCCAAGGAGGGGTCGCTATGAGTTGGGTCTGACTTGATGGCACATAGCAACAACAACAACAACATCCAAAGTATTATGTATATGGAAATCTAGTTCATTTCTTTAACTCTGAGTGTGTTGCACTCAGACATGAAGCACTTATCGATGAAGATCAGAGACAACAGCCTTAAGTATGGATTACACTTCAACATAAAAAAAAAACCCATATATATATATATATATATATATATATATATATATATATATGTTTTGTTGTTGTTGTTATTATGTGCCCTCAAGTCGGACCCGACTCACAGCGACTGCTCCTTGGGTTTCCAAGGCAGTAGCACTACAGAAGTAGATTGCCCAACGTTCCTTCCGAGGAGTGGCTGGTGGATTTGAAAGGCCAGACTTCTGGTTAGCAGTCAAGTGCCTTAGGCACTACACTACCAGTATATATATATTAAGGCTTTTCATTCTTTAATGTATGTATATATTTTTTACTTATGTGTACAACATTTGGGTTGACATTATGTTGTTGATAAAAGATATTGTGAGAACATAATCATTTCCCATTTTTTATGGATGTGTGAAAATTTTTTTATGGTACTTAAATAGGAACAGAGTTATTGAAACATAGGGTGCAAACATCCTTGCATTTCACAAGGATGTCTCTAGGATATCTGCACATTCTAACCAGAATTGCATAAACTTCTTTTTTTTTAATTTATTATATCCTCAGCTATGAAAGATATCATCCAAATATTTATATGGACATAAAATTTGAAAATAGTTGTCATTATTTTGACTTTTCTGATTGCCCAACATATTTTTTCAAAATCGCTTCTTTAGTCATTCTGGTTTTCCTTTCTGTGAATTATTTACTTTCCCATTCCTGCTTTTCTGTTATCTTGATGGGTCATAGAAGTCCCTTATACATTATAAAATTTAAGTTTTGGAACATTAAAAAATATATTTTAGGTAGATACCATCTTTCAATCCATTACACATTTGTCTATTTTTCAATATGATGGCCTCTCTTAAATAAAAATCTTCATTTTGATATAGGCAAGCCTATCTATAGATCTCTTAAAAGTTTCTGCTATTGGCATATTATTTAGGAACACTTTCCTCATCCCAAAGTCAGAGTTATTAATTATTTTATGTTTCCTGTATTATGTTTAGTCATACTTTTAATTTTTATATATTTATTTATAATTTATGTTGTAGATTGTTTTTAGGTGCCATTGAGTTGGTTTTGACGTATAGCAACCCTGTGTACAACAGAATGAAACTGCCTGGTCCTGTGCCATCCTCACAATCATTGTCATGCTGGAGACCAGCCTCGCAACCACTGTGTCAATCCATCTCCTTGAGGATCTTCCCCTTTTTCATTAAACCTCTACTTTACCCAGCATGATATCCTTCTCCAGAGACTGGTTCCTTCTGACAGTATGAGCAAAGTATGAGAGACAAAGTCTGGCCATTTTCACTTGTAAGGAACATAACAGTTGTACTTTTTCCAAGATAGATTTGTTAGTCCTTCTATAAGTCCATGGTACATTTGATATTCTTTGCCAACACCATAATTCAAATGCATCAATTCTTCTGCAATCTTCCTTATTCAATGTCCAGGTCTCGTATGCGTATGAGGGAAATGAAAGTACAATGGCTTGAGTCAGAGGCACCTTAGTCTTCAAAGTGGTATCTTTGCTCTTAACCAGTTGAAATAGGATTTTTGTAGCAGAGTTGTCCAGTGCAATATGTTGTTTGATTTCTTGACTGCTACTTCCCTTGGCATAGATTGTGGAATCCAGTAAAATGGAATCCTTGACAACTTCATTTTTTTCCTCCACTTATCATGATGTTGCCCATTGGTCCAGTTGTGAAGACTTTTGTTTTCTTTATGTTGAAGTGTAATTCATACTGCAGGCTGTAGTCTTTGATCTTCATCACTAGGTGCTTTATGTTTTTGACTATTTGCTCACCACACAGATTGAATAAGTATAGTGGAAAGATGCACCACTGATGCACACCTTTCCAGATTTTAAGCCAGGGAGATCCCCTTGCTCTGTTTGAATGACTGACTGCCTCTTGGTCTATGTACAGATTCTGCATGAGCACAATGAAGTGTTCTGAAATACTCATTCTTCACAATGTTATCCATAACTTCTTATGATCTACACAGTTGAACACCTTTGCATGGTCAATAAAACACAGGTAAACCTCCTTCTGGTGTTCTCTCCTTTCAGCCAAGATCTATCTAACAGCAGCAATGATAGCCCTTATTACGTGTCCTCTTCTGAATCCAGCTTGAATTTCTGGCAATTCCCTGTCAATACACTGCTGCAACCATACTCAAATAATCTTCAGCCAAATTTTACTTGCATATGACATTTTTAAATTTTATTTTAAGAGCTTGTTTTACATTCAACATTATGTGTACATTTAGTTTCATTCCCCATTTACCATGTCCAGTCCTAACCCAGTCTCATCCCCTCCCTACCCTGTAACCCTTCCCCTGTGCTCTTCATGTTTTTGCACTCCTGTTTGTCCTGCATTTCCTCAATTTGAATGTTGGTCCTCTGGTGTCCCATGGTCTACTGCTCTAAGAGATGTATTACCATAGAGTATGTGGGTTAAGTGGTCTGTGTGTACATCTTGTTAACTATTGGGCTGAGAGCCAGCCCCTGGGTGTGTGTTTTATTCCAGGCACAGAATGTATTCCAGGGCCATGGTATTGGGAGTCTCACCAGATTTAATCTGACCAATATTTCTGGTCATTATTGAGTTTTTGGATTTTGTTCCAATTTTCCCTTCCACTCTATCCAGGATCTCCAGATTTGATCATTTCCTGAGTGGTTGGCTTTGGTAGCTGGGCACCATCTAGTTCTTCTGGTCTTGAGGGCCAACACGTCCCAGGGCTGATTGCTTCTAAATGCCCCCCCCCCTTTTTTTTTGCATTCTTTTTCACTTCCGATGCTAGGAGACCGTTAGCTGCATCTTAGATGGCCGCTTGAAAGCTTTTAAGACCCCAGTCACTATTCACCAATGTAGGATGTGGAGCAAGGCTTTTATGTATTTTGCTGTGCCAATTGAGTCTGGTGTCCCCCAGTACTATGGTCTTGAGACAGTAGATCTATTGGATCTCTCTCCCATAGTGTCTGCTTTTCTGTGAGGGATTACTCTGTGTCTGTCTTCTATTGTTTCTAAAGGACTGTAGGTATTTTGTATCACTGGTGTTTGTGCAAGATTAGCCTCAGCTGAATCTCTCCTTGGTCTAGAGTATACTTCTGTTCACTGACCCCGTCTGATCATCTCAGGTGTTTATGTGTTTATCTGTAGCCAGGTGTTTGGTGTTATGGCAATGCAGTATTGTGGACACATTGGTTGGTATTAGCATCTGCCATCTATCTCTTATGTGCACAATTCAGTGTCCTCCCATTTCCTCATGTTATCATGGTGGTCATAGATCCTTCCCTCCCCTTACCCATGTCAGCATGTAGGCCCCAACTAGCCCAAAATTAATCTCTCTTTCCAACCCCATCCCAGTAACCTACTGTTCTGGTTACCTAGTGCTGCTCTGACAGGAATATATACAACAAATGGGATGGCCTTAACAAAAGGAGTTTATTTTCTCATAGTTTGGAGGCTTTAAGTCCAAGTTCAATGTGCCAGGCTCTAGGGGCTGGTAGAAAGCTCCTCAGCCTTGGGGTTCAGCTCTGCCTCCTGCTCCCAGCCCACTGGAGCTAGAGGTATTTCTTCATTCAGACAGCTGCTGGCTGCTGAGGCTGATAAACCCAAGGTTGACAAGTAAAAAGGTACAGTCCCGATGTTACCAAACAACATGGCAGGCCATTAATTTAAGTCCATTGTAAGTCCCAAGGTCGGCAGAGCATGGCAGGCTGCTGAACAATGACATGGCTACATGCAAGTCCAAGAGTGCCATAAGCTAGAGACCATTCCCAAAGCTGCTGCTTATATATGGGAAAAAGACCACATACCCAAAGGCAGCTACTCAGCTGCTCACAGTAGATTCCACCATGGAGTTGTTTACCAGTCTCATCATGGGGAATACTATATCCAGCTGCCCAGCCACTTAACCAGGCCTAGCCAAGTTGACACAAAAACATAGCCACCACATCTACTGAGTGAGTTCTCTTTCCTAAGCAAATGCTTCTTTGTCTTTTTACATTAATGGGCTCATACAGTACATGCTCTGCGATTGACTTATTTCACTCAGCATAATGTCCTCCAGGTTCATCCATGTTGTGAGATGATTCGGGTATCTGTCATTGTTCTTTAATGTAGCATAGTATTCCATTGTGTTCGGTGTACCATAATTTGGTCATCCACTCATCTGCTGATGGACATTTAGGTTGTTTCCACCTCTTTGAATTGTGCTACAGTGAACATAGGTGTACATATGTCTGTTCGTGCACTATCTCTCACCTCTTTAGGATATATTCCTAGTAATGGAATTTCTGGGTCAAATTGTACTTCTATTTCAGTTTTTTAAGGAAATGCCATACCTTTTGCCACAGTGGTTATACCATTTTACAATCCTACCAGCAGACAAGAATTTCAATCTCTCTGCAACCTCACCAGTATTTGTTATTTTCTGACCTGTTGAACTTTGCTATTATTGCTGGGGTGAGATGATATCTCATTGTTTTGATTTGCACTTCTCTAATGATTAATGATCACAAGCAATTTCTCATGTGTTTGTTGGCTGCCTGTATATCTTCTTTAGTGAAGTGTCTGTTCAAGTCTTTTGCCCATTTGTGAATTGGGTTATTTGTCTTTTTGGTGTTGAGGTGTTGAAGTTTTCTATAGATTTTGGAGATAAGTCCTTTATCAGATATGTCATAGGAAAATATTTTCTCCCAATCTGTAGGTTCTCTTTTTACCCTTTTGACAAAGTCTTTTGATGTTCATAGAATTTAATTTTTAAAAGCTCCTAGTCATCTAGCTTCTATTCTATCTCCTGCACATTCTGGGTTATGCTTGGTAGTCTATTTATGCCATAAGTTAGGACTTCAGATTTGCTCCTATTTTATATTTGATGAATTTTATAGTTTTGGGTTTTACATTTAAGTCCTTGATCCAACTTGAGTTTGTTTTTGTGTATGGATCTTGTTTCATTTTTCTACAGGTGGATATCCAGTTTTGCCAGCACCATTTGTTAAAGAGGCTGTCTCTCCCCCATTTAATGGGTTTTGGACGTTTGTCAAAGATCAGTTGTCCATAAATGGATGGGTCTATATCTGGACTTTTGATTCTGTTCCATTGGTCTATCTGTGTATCATTGTACCAATACCATGCTGTTTTGACTACTGTGGCTATATTGTAGTTCTTAAGATCTGGGAGTGTGAGACCTCCCATTTTGTTTTCTTCTTGAGAAGTGCTCTGATTATCTGAGTCTCTTTCCTTTCCATATGAGATTAGTAATTAGTTTTTCCATGTCCTTAAAAAATTTTGTTGAAATGTGGATTGGAATTGCTTTAAATGTATAGATTGCTTTAGGTAGTATTGACATTTTCACAATATTTAGTTTACCTATCCATGAACAAGGTAGGTTCTTCCATTCATGTAGTTCCCTTGTTGTCTCTTGTAGGAGTGTTATATAGTTTTCTTTGTATAGGTCTTTTGTGTCTCTGGTAAGGTTTATTCCTAGATATTTTATCTTTTTAGTAGCTATAGTAAGTGGTATTATTTTCCTTATTTCTTTATTAGAGGACTCTTTGTTGGTGTAGAGGAATCCAACTTATTTTTATATGTTGAACTTGTATCCTGCCACTTTGCTGAACCCCTCTATTAGTTCCAGCTTGCATTTCTGGAAGCCCTCTGTCAATATACTGCTGCAACCATTTTTAAATTATTTTCAGGAAGATTTGACTTGCGTGTGATATTAATGATATTGTTTGATAATTTCCACATTCTGTGGGATCACCTTTGTTTGGAATGGGTGCAAATATGGATCTCTTTCAGTCAGCTGGCCTGGTAGCTGTCTTCCAAATCTTTTGGCATAACCAAGTGAGTGCCTCCAGTGGGGTATCTGCTTTTTGAAACATTTCAATTGGTATTCCATCAGTTCCTGGAGCCTTGTTCTTCACCAATTCCTTCAGTGCAGCTTAGATTTCTTCTTTCAGTTCCCTTGGTTCTTGATCATATGCCAGCCACCTCCTGATATGGATGAACATTGACCAATTCTTTTTGGTAGAATGACCCTGTGTATTCCTTCCATCTTCTTTTTATGCTTCCTGCATCATTCAATATTTTTCCCATAGAATCTCTCACCTTAATTTAGAGCCACCCTCAAGTGAAAAGCAGCCTCTAAGCCCTGGGCACATACTATTTAGTGACTTTGATTACATTTTTGAATTGTGCAACCATTCTCATTCTCCTTTCCTGAGTTCTCCTTCCCTCATTAGCACAAATTCACTACCTCCTAAAGTTCTTATCTAATTAGCTGCTATCATTCTGATCCTGTGATAGATCTTAAAAGACTATGATGATCAAGGCAGATATCTTTTACTAGTTAAGCTAAACTGTTGTTTGGTTTTAAGAAGACTTCTAGGGATATTTTTCTTTAATGTTTAAGATTATCTCAGGGCAATAGTTTCAAGGGTTAATCTGTCATCTTGTGGAAGTCCATAAGAATTTGAAATTGTGTTGTGCATTTTCCATCTTTTGATCACAATTCTTCTATGAAATCTTTGACCAAACTGTTCAGTAATGATAGCTGGGCACCATCCAGTTCTTCTGGTCTCATGACAAAGAAAGCAGTTGTTCATGGAGGCAATATTCTCCTCTTATTCCCCTCCTATTCCCGACTCTCCTTTTTCCTCTGTTGCTCAAGGTGAATAGGAACCAGTTGTTTTGGTTACCTAGTAACCACTCTGACAGGAATGTACCACAAATGGGATGGTTTGAACAAACGAGGATTTATTATTTTATAATTTTGGAGGCTAGAAGTTCAAGTTCAAAGTGCCAGGCTCTAGGGGCTGGATGAAAGCCCCTCAACCTTGGGCTTCAGCTCTCCCTCCTGCTCCTCACCTACTGAAGCTGGAGGCTTTTCTTCACTCACCAGTTTCTGGCTGCTGAGGCTGACAAACCCAAGGTCAATAAGTAAAAAGGCACAGTCCTGATATTACCAAATAATACAGCAGGCCACTAATTCAAGTCCAGAAAAAGTCCCAAGATCAGCAGGGCATGACAGGCTGCTGAACAACTACTTGGCTACATGCAGGGTTTAAGCATGCCAAAAAGCTAGAGACCTTCCTCAAAGGTGCTTCTTATATACTAGAAGCAGCCCACATCCCTAAAGGATTCAGCTGCTCAAGTAGATTCCACCATGGAGTTAATTACCAATCTCACCATTGGGAATAACTATATCCAGCTCCCCAGTCACTCAAAACCAGGCCCAGCCAAGCTGACACACCAGTTGCTGTGCCTCGGATAGCTGCTTGCAAGCTTTTTAGACTCCATGCATGATGCAATGAACTAGAAGGTAGAACAGAAGCACTAAGCACATCTCCTTCACTGCCTGTGCATTTTGGATTATGCTTGATAGTCTATTTATTTATGCTGTAGATCAGGGCCCCTTGAGTTGCCTCTATTTTATCTTTGATGAGCTTTATAGTTTTGGTTTTCCCATTTAAGTCTTTGATCCAACTTGAGATTTTTTTTTTTAAATTGTGATTTGGATGGAAGTTTACAGAGCAAATTCACTTTCCATACAGCAGTTCACATACAGTTTGTCTAAAGACATTGACTACAATTTACCACAATACAACAGCTCTCCTCTTGTGTTTGTTTTTGTGTATGGAATGAGGTATGGGTCTTGTTCCATTTTTCTGCAGGTAGATATCCAATTTTGCCAGCACCATTTGTTAAAGAGGCTCTTTCTCCAATTTAATGGGTTTTGGTCCTTTGTAAAAAATCAGCTGTACATAGATGGATGGGTCTATTTCTGGGTTTTTGATTCTGTTCTATTGATCTATCTGTCTATCATTATACCAATACCAGGTTGTTTTAACTATTGTTGTTGTATCATAGGTTTTGAGATCCAGGAGTTTTATTTCCCACTTTGTTTTTTTCTTCAGCAGTGCTTTGCTTATCTGAGGTCTCCTTTCCATATGAAGTTAATAATTGGTTTTGCCATAAAAGACGTCCTTTTGAAGACTAAGGTGCCTAACCCAAGCCATTTCCAAATCCCTCATATGCATGCAAAAGCTGAATAATGAATAAGGAAGACCAGAGAAGAATTGATGTCTTTGAATTATTGTGTTGGTGAATATTAAATATACCATAGACTGCCAGAAGAAGGAACAGATCTATCTTGGAAGAAGAACAGCCAGAATGCTCCTTAGAAACAAGTATGGTGAGACTTTATCCCTTGTACTTTGACATGTTATCAGGAGGGGCCTGTCCTTGGAGAAGGATATTATGTTTGGTAAAGTAGAGGGTCAGAGAAAAAGAGGAAGACTCCCAGTTAGACATATTAACACAGTGGCTACAATGGGCTCAAGAATAGCAACAATTGTGAGAATGGACAGACGTAGGCTCTGTTTTATTCTGTTACACATATGGTCACTGTGAGTCAGAACTGACTTGATAGCATCTAACAACAACAACAATTACTATTATTGTGGAATGCAATTATTATTAATGTAGAGTTGTCTATTTCTCTTTTCAATTTTCATAAATTTGATTGATATATTTTGGGGTTCTTTCATTATGTGCATAGATATTATAATGGTTGTGTCCTCTTGTTGCATTGACTCTTTAATCATTACACGATGTCCTTCTTTGCCTTTTATGCTAGTTTTTGCCTTAAAGTCTATTCATCAGAAATTGGCCTTGCCACTCCTGATCCTTTTTGGTTGCCATTAGTTGATATATGTTTTACCATCCTTTGATTTTCATCTTGTTTTTGTCTAAAGTGTGTCTCTTATAGACAGCCTATTGATGGATTTTGTTTTCTTTTCCATTCTGCTCCTCTCTGTTTCTTGACTAAATTTAGTCCATTTATATTTGGTGTAATTATCAATAGGCATGAATTTACTGCTATCATTTTGCTTTTTTAAAAAATAGTGCTGATGGTTTCTTTTTTCCACATGCTTTTCTGTGCTGACTGAATTTTGTTTATGAATTTTCTTATCATTTCCTCCTTTACTGTTGTTCAATGTTTCCTGAATCTTTATGACTTTCTTCTATTTTATGTGATATTTATGAGGTTTCACACTCACTCACTCACTGCCGTCGAGTTGGATCCAACTCACAGTGACCCTTCCTTGGGTTTCCAAGGCAGTAGCTGGTGGTTCAAACCAACCAGCCACTCCTGGAAGCAAGATTGGGCAATCTACTTCCATAGTAATATTGCTTCCAACCCAAAGAGGCGTCACTGAGTAGGATCCAACTCCACAGCAGTGAGTTTGGTTTTGGTTTGGTATCACTACAAAAGTAGATTGCCCCATCTTTCTTCCAAGGAGTGGCTGGTGAGTTTGAACCACCAGCCTTCTGGTTAGCAGTCAGATGTCTTAGGCACTACCCCACTGAGCTCTTTATGAGGTTTAAAAGACTTAATTTATGAGAAGTTTCTCAATCTGACTCTGAAACATGGTGCTAACTTATAACGGGGACTTATTTTATTTTACCTATGCATACTGCTTTCTCTAATTTCTGCAAAGAAGAAATTTTTTTGTTCTTTTATGTATTTCAGAGAGGTCAGGACCCTGCCCTATAAGTTCTTTTCAGTCACCAGTACAATTTCTAGATTATTGTGCACTGTCTTATAAAATCCTTTCATATTTCAAGCTAAAGGTGATATGCTGTGGCACCCTTGGTTCTTCCTTATCCTTAGTCATCTTTTAAAATCTTGGTCCTGCTGTCTCATTTTAGATGTTGGATGGATTGAGTTCAGGTAGATTCACTGCTCTCCACAATGTTATATTGTCCTGAACAGAGAATAGAAGGAAAAAACAAAAGTCACAAATTAATCATTTGAGGAATGCGTGCTCATAGATTGGTTACCCTTGTATCGGCAGTTTGTTTGTTATTCCAGTTTTACTGTTTCATTTACCTTTTAAAATTAATTAATTAATCCCTTGAAACACACAAAAAATAGTTGGTAGACTTCCCACATTGACCACTTCTCCAACTTATGTAGAATTTTATATTTATGGGATGTGTAAACTCAGCAAATCTAGAATCCTTTTTTAATATTCTATAAAGAATCTTTGAAAAATAGGCATGCAGAATTTGCTCAAATTCTTTCAATGACAAGGAACTGCTTGTTGGTATGTGAATAAGAAAATCTTTGATTCAGGTGGGCTTTTTATAAAGGTCTTTCTCAGTTATCTGCAATTTTTCTTTTTGACCCCATGTGGAAATACTTTCTGGTGAGTTATAACTCCAGTGCTAGCCTCAATAATTTTAACAGCATTTAAATTCTGACTCTACAGTCTTGGTAGTACTAAAATAAGTTTAGAACTTAAGAATGCTAAGAATATAGCTCACTCCCCCTTCCTAAAGAGTCCTTTTATCCCATGGTATATTTTTGCCACAATCTCAAAAGTTCTATTAGGTCAGTATTTATTTGCCTCAGTTTTGTCCTTCCTACTGAGTCACGCAGGATATCAAATACATAAAACAAGTTTAGCAAACACTAGTGTAACAGATTAATAAAATGTGGACTGCAGTAGGATGTGAAGATGCAGTGATATGTGCAATGAATAGATAGTAAAATGGAGTGTTGGAGGAATATATAATATAGTAGAATATGGTCATATCAGATATGATTTTGCTTTGTATATACTCCAAATCATAGATTTTAAGACTCTCTATGTAAATGTTATAAGCCCCAAGTTTCTCTTTCTCTTTGTGTTTAAATGCAGATATCATTTGTTTTTTTCCAGACTTACTCTGATTTGACTGTCCACTACTCTGTTGAAAAGAAATGGTGATAGTGGACATGCTTTCATTAAATCTAGGAGAAAAGACTTCCATAATTAACCATTGATTACAGTGTTTCTTTTGGAAATATGCTTTATCAGATCAAGGAAATTACCTTTATTACATTTTGTTAAATTTTAGATGAGCATTTACAGTTTTCAAATGCTTTTTGGAGGCTCTTTATGATCTCATGGCTTCACTTGTTACTCTGTAAATGTGTCAAATCACATTAATCAATTTTCAAATATTATATGTGTTCATGATAAATTATCATTTTCATATGTTACTGGATTTGAATTAGTGCTTTAAGAGTTTTTGCACATGTGTTCATGAGGGAGCTTGTTCTGTTATTTCCTTTTTAGTCATGATGTGTTTACCCATCTTTTTGTTTTAATCTATTTGTGTTTTTATATTTGAATCTATATTCTTGTGAGTAACATATAATTGGGCTTTACTTTTTTATTCAGACTTGCAATTTCTGCGTTTTAATTGGGTTGTTTGCATTTAATGTTATTATTAATATGATCAAGATTACTCTAAAAATTAAAGTTTGTCTCCTTAATTTAATGCAGTCTCATTATCATTATATACTTAAAATGAGTTTTCAGGATTCTGTACAATTGCTTTAAGTGACATATTTTTCTCTGTGTAAAGGTATTTCTAAAAATTAATAAGATAAATCATAAAGAGTTCATTTTAGAAACAATTGTTTAAAGAATGCAGCCAATATGTAAGATGAAGTCAGCTTCATTAGTTTAATGACATTTGTCTTCTTAAAGGGTCTCTAAGATATAGCCTCCTTATTCCCAAGTGATTTTACTTACCATAACAAATAAGTCTCAGTTCATGTGACTCTGAGATAGCCCAAGACTGAGCACTGCTGTTTCACTTCACCTGAATGTAAACGCAGAAATCTCTTTTTATATAGGAAGTGTATGTGTATCTGCAGGGTGACAGAAGCCCAAGGGAGAAGCATTTCTAAACCAACTCTTTGTGTTTTCAGCCACCAGAGAGTAGCCATTATGAATAGAGCTTGATAATAAAGTCTTCCAGGGATGCCAAACACAATCATAGGGCAGTGAGAAGTTGAAGAGCCACACACTGTCTGAAAGCAGCTGGCTTGTCAGGACTGCTGTTTGGAGCAGTCTTTCTCTATAGGTATGTTTGGGAACAGAACATTGGAAAACCAAACATAAATGATAATTTGAGTTTGGGCCTTGATGTCATTCACTGTTTGTTTCAGAGAATGTCGTTGCACTCTCTAGATGTTTGTATGTGAGGACCCTGAAGATCATACATATCAGAAGAACATGAATATTAAACATTCACATGTATGTCAGATGAGCTTATGGAAGGCGAGGTCAGGTCTGTCACTGACAGGAGGCTGACTGGAGAGTGGAGTCTGACTTTGAATATTAGAATTATGCTACAAGCATTAGGCTTTGTCTCCAAGAAGAGAGAAATAAAGGAGACCTTGTACTTGATCTTAAAGAGGAGCTTCAATTTTCTGAGGTGACATGACTGACTAAGAGCTTTAGCTCCAAGCAGAGAGATACAAGTACGAAAAGGAACCTATAGAAATCCAGGATGGTCCATGGGAGGAAGATAACTTTCAAATTGGGAGGCCAAGGTTTGGGCAGAATTATATCTACATAACTGAAGATATTTATAGAACCTGCTAATCTGACATTTATAGAACAAAGCTAATCTGAGCAATGGCTGGTCAAACTGAAGCAGCAGCCTTGGATTAAGGTTAGTTTAAATCAGTGGTTAAGGAGCTCTGGTGGCAAAGTGCCTAAGGCATTTGACTGCTAACCAGAAGGTTGTTGATTCAAACCCACGAGCTGCTCTGCCAGAAGGAAGATGGGACAATCTACTTCCCTAAAGATTTACTGGCACTGGGGCACTGTGAGTTGGATTTGACTTGTTGGCAGTGGGTAAATCAGTGATTAGGTCAGTATCACAATTTAGTGTACGCCCATGGTTCTCAAAGAGTTGTGTCTGAAATAGCAGCATCAGCATTACCTAGGAACTAGTTTATAAACTTATAAACTAGTTATAGATGTAAAATCTTGGGCCCCACCCTAGACCTGTAAAATTGAAAATTCTGGGAGTCTAGCCCAACAGTCTGCATTTTAGTATCTTCACAGGTGATTCTGATGCGTAATCATGTTTGAGAACCACTGGACTAAATAAAAGACAAACTGATGAGACACCGACATTATATATTACAGAAAAAATGAACAGTTCTAAACCTTGAGAGGGAGGGTTTTTTTTTTTTTTTTTTCTCTTTTCTGTGCCCTAGATCCTAGGCATGTCCCATGAACAAACTTGAATATCTATTTGTAATAGAGGATGTTTCCTCTGTTTCTGAGGAGACCACAGCAGAATCTAATAATGTCTTTGCTGGATAGTACCTTGATTGTTAAGAAGATATTCAAAGTTAAAAGTAGCTCCTGTCTGTGAAGATCATATTTTAGGGCATGTTTATGCATTCCTTGAGTTCTTCCCTTGTCTTGGAAACTTCATTCCCTCATTTTTTCCCCTTTTACCAAGAACTGCAGATTATTTGGTTAGCAATCATTTACCAAATGCACACATATGTGGACATGCACCATCTACACACACACACACAAGATTCTGCATGAGTATTTTTGTACTTATTTTCCTCACTACTAATTTGTTTTGTATATGTATTTTTTTTCACCACCATGTCATTATTTTTTTTTTCCAGATGTTTTTTCAGGTTTTGTTGAGTGTTGACCAAGATTGCTGGTGCTTTATGGTAGAACACTAGATGGAGATGCTAAATAATAAAGGAAAAGAGTCAAAGGCACTATGACTTTTTTTATTTTACGTATCTGAACTGCACATACTAAGTTTTACCTATCTGAACTGTACATATTGAGTGTTCAATATGTTCTGAGGTCACTGATCTTTTCCTTTGTTCTCCGATAAAAAAGATAAAACTCCCTTGTTGGCCAGTCTTTATGAAAGAAAAGAAGGAAACAAAAATGAGTCTATGGATGCTTTATAAATGGTAGAACAATACTGTTATGTGTGCTCAGGATATTTAAGGTGAATGAAGGAAAAATGGAAAGGAGAGGCAAATGGGGTAAAGGGAGAAAACATTTGCAAGAGGAAATGTTCACTTGGGACAAATAAAATGTGACAAGTAGAAGTTAGAAATTTGAAGACAAGAGGGGATTCTATGAGGAGGATATGGCATATATAAAAATGCATAAGTGAGACAAAGGAAACCATGTTCTAGAAGTATGTTTGGGTCTGCGTGTGTGTGAGGTAATTTTGCAATCTTTCTGGAGTTGGATTGTATTTATATTAAGGAAGTTATTTTTAATCCATGCAGTTATGAACGTAAAGGAAATAATTTAAACAGGGGAGTGATATGACCCAATTTAAGTGTTAGGTTATTATAGCAATAGAATGGTGGAGAAGTTTGAGAGACTAGAGTGGACACATATCTGTTAGGATGACATTAATGGGACAGTTGACCCTGAGTTAACATCTCTTTTTTTTTTTTCAGCCAGTTCCAGGTCCACCGACCAATCATGGTATTGTTTTCCAACAACACAGTGACCCAGGTGACTGAATTCCTAATGATCTGCTTCCCAGGGATGCAGGACGCACAGCACTGGCTGTCTATACCTCTAGCTCCTCTCCTGGTTTTGGCTCTTGGGGCCAACTTTGTGTTATTACTTGCCATCCGGCAGGAGGCCTCTCTGCATGAGCCCATGTACTACCTGCTTGCCATCCTCTCCATGCTGGATGTCATCCTCTGCCTCACAGTCATCCCCAAGGTCAGAGCCCCCCTCCCCAAACTCGCCTTCAGGCTTTCACTTGTCTTTCTCTAAAGAGCACTTTTTAAAATTTGTACATTCCCCACGCTTCAAGGAAACGCTCAATGAATCATTCACACCATTACAGCAGGTTCATCATAGCCCCTCTCTTATTTTCAGTGCCCATGCCTTTCTAAGGATTCATTCATTCTTGCTTGCCAGGCCCTCACTTGGTGTCTGAATCAATGATAGTCCCAAATTCCAGTCCTCTTCTTACTTCTAGGGAGTATCTCCTTCACTTTGCATGACCTCCACACCTACATCCAAGGACTCTAGAATTTCCTTTCTCTAATGTAACTGGATGTGTGTTTACAACATATATGAGATAACTCACTAACATGGAGTTGATTCTTACTCATAGCAACCTATTGGGCAGAGTAAACTGCCCCATAGGGTTTCCAAAGCTGTAAATCTTTATGGAAATAGATTGTCTCATCTTTCTCCTGTGGAGCAGCTGGTGGATTCACCAGCCTTTTGGTTAGCCATTGAATGCTTTAATCACTGCACCACATGATTTAAAGATATTTCTTATGTATATGGAGGAGTTGATGGGTGTTGAAATAAGTACTGCTTTTACTGGTTTTGATATTCCTCTGAATAACATTTTATGATTAGATGTTTCTAGCTAGAATTTGAATAAGAGTTCTGAAATTCAAGAAAGAACAGAGCTGAAAATCATACACACACATACACACACACACATAAAATTAAACAAAGGTTGTAGTCTGTAGATGGAATGCAAATGAGCTCCACAGTGCAGATCAAGATGCACATAGAAGGTTTTGTAATGAGGACGATGTTCTGGATGAGATTATGGGAAGGGGTTTGGAGAGATGGATGATTGAAGCCATTTGAGGGTTTTCCCCAGGGTTAAGTCCTCAAGGGAAAGAATGGATGTACAGGATTTTTGAGAACTATGATTTTGGCAGGTCCTGCTCATCTTCTGGTTCAACATGAAACCCATCAGCTTTGCGGGCTGCTTCCTTCAGATGTTCATCATGAATACCTTCCTACCCATGGAGTCCTCCACCTTCCTTGTTATGGCCTATGACCGCTATGTGGCCATTTGCCACCCACTTCGCTACCCCTCCATCATCACTGAACAGTTTGTCATTAATGCAGTTGTCTTTATTGTCTTTCGCAATCTGTTGGCCACACTGCCCACCCCAGTTCTGGCTGCCAGGCTTAACTACTGTGCCAGCAATGTGGTGGAGAACTGTATTTGTGCTAACATTTCTGTAGCAAGGCTATCCTGTGGGGATATTCACCTAAATAAGCTCTATCAGTTTGTGAGTGTCTGGTGCCTGTTGGGGTCTGACCTGGTGCTCATTTTGCTATCCTACTGCTTCATCCTGAGAGCTGTGATGGGTCTGCAGTCAAGGGGTGCAGCCACCAAAGCCTTGAGTACTTGTGGTTCCCATCTCATCCTTATACTTTTCTTCTACACGTTGCTTCTAGTCTTCATTTTCACAAACAAAGCAGGAAAGAAAGTGCCCTCAGAAGTGCCCATTCTCCTCAATGTCCTGCACCACCTCATCCCACCAGCTCTCAATCCCATAGTTTATGGGGTACGGACCCAGGAAATCAAGCAGGGGATTATCAAGCTTCTCAAATACCAGCGCTGAGACTGGATCAGAGCTCAAGGATTATGGGAGTGTGGTATTTTTTGTTGACTGTTTCATCTGAACTGCATGAGTAACAAATCCATGCTGCTACTTTCATATTGAAAACAAAACTTCTTCAACTGCTATCACAACATTTACTCTATCACCTCTACAAATTCTTATTGATCCCACCTTTAATATCCATTATCTTCTTCAAATGACTTCTTGCCCTTACTAGTTCCCAAATTACTCAATAATTAAAGAAGTGTTCAACACCTTCCCTGTAATTCTCAGTCTTTATATATTGAGTGCCTCTTATACAGACTTCATACAGCAGGTATAGTGCAGAGAGAAATGGGTAGGGTCAGAGAAACTAGTGAGGATTTCATCTCAATAATACAGATAAGAAATGATAATGGCTTGAACTGAAGAAGTGAGAATTGAAGTTATAAGTCACAACATGGCAAGAGATTCCATATTTAGGAACAGAAGATGGAAGTAAGTAAAGGATATGACCCAGGATTTTAGTCAAGAGTAACTGGAAGAATATAGTTGCTGTAAAATGAAGAGCTAGTTTGATACAGAATATTAAAAGTTCAGCTTTGGACACTGAATTCCACTTCAATACAAAATGTCTTCCAAATTGTACTTTTGAAGTAACTAATAAATACTCAAATAAAAAAGTAAGCAATTGGGGATATGATGCTTATCAGGAGTGATGTTGAAGCTGAAGTCAGAAATTTGAGTCCTAAGGATATAAATGGTATTGAAATCTGATTTAAATTTTGAGTCTTTATCTAAATGACAGCACTACTTATTGATAACATTTCATGTTGTGGGTTCAGCAAATATATGAAAAACTATGCCATTTTTATAAGAACAAAGCATTCATTAACAAAATTCAGCAGAACAATGGGATTCCTATATTCAAAATGGAAGCTATCATTCTAAAGGAAAATTCAAGAAGATTCGCAGTAAGGTGTAATGTAATACTTAGTCAATGAAAGGAAGGAAACGTGAAACCATTTCACAAGGGGTTGAATATTCTATTCTGTTCTCTGAGCTCTGGTTCCTGGAATCCCTAGTAAAGTATGGGGAGGATGGTGATTGTTTCATGGCCCTTTGTCTTTCCTACATCTGGAGTCAATGGCTGTACCCCCAGTCAGATTGAATCATCTATATTTGACTCAGCTTTGCCTCTAGCCTTGTCTGGTCTAGGACTGATGGAAGATGAATCCACGTCACCAATCAATGTTTGTGGCAGATGTTTTAGTTTTGAGCCATCATTTGTATTATATTTACCCAAGACACAATGGAGCTGTGGTGGTGGAGTGGATAAGGCATTGGCCTCTAACCAGAAGGTCAGTGATTCAAACTCACCAGCCACTCTGTGGAAGGAAGATGGGGCAATCTACTTCTGCAAAGACTTACAGCCTCAGAAACCCAATGGGGGTCACTATGCATCAGAATTGACTCAATGGCAGTGAGTTTGTTTTGAGATATAATATCCCTGTGTCGTAGCATTCACTCTCTGCTATGGCTCTGACCTGAGTTCCCATTTCAGTGTTCTGCCTTGATTGTCAAACTTCTGCTAGGCATGTTCCCTAATAGTCAGCTCTTCGTAGCCAGACATCCTTTGTCAGTGCGAAATCAGAGGGCTTTCTACCTACAGTCACATCTCCTCAGTGGCTACTGCCTTGGATTTCTACCTCAGCCATCCCCTGTCCATATCCTACCCACCAGTTGGCATATCCATTGCTTCTTGAATGTGTTCGGGTTCTAGGCTTAGGCCACCAACTTTCTGTTCCATATAAATGGAACTGTTTCCTCCTTTATGTTCAAATTATTGATTCCTCAACATTGATAATCTTAGTTTAAAAATCACTTTCACATAGAGTACCAAACAAACAAACAAAAAAAAACAAACCCATTGCCGTTGGGTCAATTTTGACTCATAACAACCTTATGGAGCAGAGTACATCTGCTCCATAGGTTTTCCAGGGCTGTATATCTCTACAGAAAACTGCCATATCTTTCTCCCCCAAAGTGGGTCATTTCAAAGCCCCAAGATTTGGTTCACAGTTGAGCGCTTAACCACTGCACAACCAGTGCACCTCCTGTAGAGAGGAAAACCAAACTCACTGCCATCGAGTCTGTTCTGACTCATATTGACCCCCATTGGGTTTCTGAGTTTGTAAATCTTTATGGAAGTAGTTTGCCTCATCTTCCTTCCATAGAGAGGCGAATGGGTTCACCAACCTCCTGGTTACAGTCAAATGCCTTAAGCAATGTGCCACCAGAGCTCTTTCACATAGAGAGTTGTTATTGTTGTTGTTATGTGCTGTTGAGTTGGACCCAACTCATAGCGACCCCTCCTTGGGTTGCTGAGGCAGTATCCCTACAGAGGTAGATTGCCCAACCTTCCTTTCAAGGAGTGGCTGGTGGGTTTGAACCTCCAGCCTTCTGGTTAACAGTCAAGTGCTTTAAACACTATGCTACCAGAGCTCCTCACATAGAGAGTAGTACCTCCTTAATAAATCACATCACAAGTGGTCTCCTCTCCACTTCAGGTCACACTAATACATTATACTGTCTTATTCATTACAGTATTTATAACTTTCTGAAATTATTTATTTATAGATTAAAGTATTCAATGTCTTGAATTTTGCTCCAGAATATACATGGACCTTTGGTTTTTTTTTTTTTTTTTTGCTATTCTTAGCACCTAGAATGCCTGACACATACCAGGTGTTGAACATATAGGAGATAAAAGTCCAAAAATTTAGTTCATAGGGCCACTGCCATGCTTCGTAGGACTCTCTGGAATACTCTACTGGATACATCTCCAATGACAGTTGAAATTCCCCTGCAGACATCTGACTGATACCTAGAAGAAAAGATAGAAGAATCTGTAATACCTGTAATGTTTAAGTTTGTGAGGCTGAGGCCAGAGTCCTAATAGCCTCCAGAGAAATCTTTAACCAGAAACCTTTTAGTGTCAGGGATTCTAACAAGTCTTTTAATGTTTAGGATTCTAAACACTCTTCAGGGCCTTTATCTACCCTCCGGACTCAGCAGGTATCAGAGACTTCCTCCGGACTCAGCACACATCAGAAAAGTCCTCCAGATTCAGCGCATACCAGAGATCTGCTCGGCTCCTGAAGTCTTCCACATACCAGGGCTCTGCATCCTCCCTAGATAATAATTCCCTGAGTAGACTTTGGAGCCGGGGGATTCCAACACGTTCCCCAACATCTCAGATCTCTGCCCTAAACCCCTTAGCAACAACCAATCATCTGTACCCCTTTGCCCTGGTGCTACTCCACCCCATATTTTTCTATAAAAATGTGACATTAATGGAGCACAAGGTCTTTTGCTAATGTCACTACGTTGGCAAGAGCAGGGACCCTAGCTTGAGCTAGCAAATAAACTTTCCTTTTGTATTTGCATTGTCGTGTGTTGGCAAATTCCTCGCGCCGGCCGAACAACTCCTTCATAACCTGGGCCCAACAAGTTATTAACAAATCCTTAATTTTAAGTTACTTCATGGTCAGAGTAGTAGATTTTGTTATAGGAGCAAACACGGGTCCCTGCCTGGTGCGCAGACAGGCTAAAACAGTTAACACACCGAGATTAAGAGGAGAGAAAATTATTTATTGCAAAGCGGCAATGCAAGGAGTAGGGGTATCCTCGAACCCAGATCTGACTCCCTGAGATGCCATCGAAATACAGTTTTTGTAGGTTTTAGGAGAGGGGATTATGCATATTCACAAAAGGTTGAGAAATTTGGGGTGTGAAATGGTTGGGTATTGCACCTGGAGGCAGATGAGTCACACCAGCTTCCTGTCTTCAGCTGACAGGGGCTTGGGCAGAGGGGAGAGGGTCAGTTCCCATTTATTTGTTCCTTTCTGCCTTACTGAGCATGTCTGCAGGCCAGAGATAATTTACAAGTTGTTTTCTAAGACACTTTTACAAGTCTATCACGTACAGGAAAGAATGTTTTCCTTCCATTCAGTTCTTTAAGGAACTGAATTCTCATCTACCTGGGGTGGGGAAATAGTTGGGGTAATTTAGTTTACTTATCTATCACATGTGGTCTTATCTAATTATCTGTCTTAACCAGGGTGGGGGAATTGTTGGTGGTAATTTAGTTTACTTATCTATTCCTATCCTGTATGGGGTGGGGGAAATAGTTTTCACTTTACTCAGTTTCAATTTCAATTCAACATTTTTATTGAATGTTAGAATATAAAGCATTACAAATATCTTAAGTCTTCCCTAATTTTTTTGGAAATTAAAATACTACAGTACAAAATCAGCTAATTTTAAATACTTGTACACAAAATTGTGAAAATCTGTTTAAGCAAGATTTAAAATTTAGATAAAAATATGATGTAATTGTTTCCTTTATAATAAACTCTTTACAATAATGATAATTGCTTATCCTAATGCTAAGATTCCTTTTTTTTTTTTTTGTTAGATGTCCTCGAGTTGGCTCTGAGTCATAGCAACTCCATGTACATCAGAATGAAATACTATCTGGTCCTGGGCCAGCCTCCCAATATTTGCCATACCTGAGCGCATCAATGCAGCCACTGTGTCAATCAATCTAATTGAGGGCCTTCCCCTTTTTCTCTGATCCACCACTTTACCAAGCATGATATCCTTCTCCAGGGAACGATCCCTTCTGACAACTTGACCAAAGTAGGTGAGACGAAGTCTGGACATTCTCACTTCAAAGGAGCATTCCGGCTGCACTTCTTCCATGACAGATTTGTTAATTCTTTTGGCAGTCCAGGGTACTTCTTAGTCACTAATAAAAACTAATTAAATATCACTTTATCCCCTCCTTAGGCTTATATATATTCCTGGATTGAAATGTGATTCATCTTCAGTTCTGTCATTGCAGTATTATGGGTTTGTTTGACTTGCTTTTATATGCCATTTCCAGTATTTTAGCAAAAAAAAGTAATGTAATCATTCAATTGTCTAACTCCTTAGCTTCTTTTTCTCTCTGCTGCAAAGCAGGGAGAAAGAGAGAGAGAGAGAGAGAGAGAGAGAGAGAAACAGAACACAGCTCAGGAGAATAGATTTTATTGTGGCCAAGTTTTTATAGAGTAAACTGTTTTATCCAAATAACTTGCTTTTCTTATCCATTTTCCTGTGTTTTTAAGTCAATGTCTGGAGAAAAGCCTAATTCCTTTCACATGCTTTAAGTGGGCTACAACCACTGATCTATTTAATACATTTCTTTCTCTTCACTACCAGAGATATTTATAATGCTTTATAGTCTAACATTCAGTAAAAAAAAAAAAAAATTGTCTGTTTTTCAGGGAGAAATCTGGTACAAATGATACTTTAAAAATAAATTTGAAATTTTTAAAATTTCAAGAATATAAAACAAAGCAGACTTTCAATAATATAAAGCAATTTCAAAACTTTATTTTAGTAGAAATGACTTACGATAAATTTCTTCGTTCTAGGATCCATTTCAATTTAAAATTCTTTCTGCCAGCTTATGGAGAAATCTGGGTTGCTTTGAAATAAGTTAACCTGAACCACTATCAGATCTCATTATTTTTAGACTATTCATGAAGAGATGTTGGAAAGCTATCATTTAGAAGTTGGAATCAATTATCGGTTTCAAAACAATGGTGGTTTAGATTTGCTTTAGAAGTAGATTCAATTTTTATTTTGGGAAATCTTCTCATTGGCCTTTAGTGAAAAATAAATTGTATTAAGATCTTCTTCTGAATAGTAATGTTTGGAAGAGTGAGATTTTAGTTAAAACTGATTTGTATGATGGAATCTATCTATTGTATGAACAAAATTTAGCCCCAAATTTTCCCATAATTATTGCTTTTTTTATAGAGAGATGTAAATGCATTTTCATTTTCGAGCAGGTGGTAATAAGAGTCCAGCAGCAGTGAAACCAAAGGCTAGAGAGAAAGTTCAAGATTAAATTTTGCTTCATTACTAGATGGAGGATTACAGAAATTGAAGAAGCATGGAAGACTATACCTTAAATAGATCAATGATTCATCATTTTTTTTTTTAAAGTTAAAATATAGACTTTGGGAACCATACTAAAAGTGGACTTTGAGGTATATTTTGGGGGGACCAGTGTCAGAAGGCAAAAGCCTATAATTTTGGATCAAAGTAAAACTTTCCCTGGATGGAATTATTATTTTCCATATTAGTTATTCTGGAACATGATAATATTGAGGACAAGCTAAAGACTCAAATAGTGTGACTCAGTTCAGTTGAGAGAAAAATGCTTTTTCTATTGGAGGCATCATAGCTATTGTGGCAAAAAGTAAATATATGTGTATCTCTCTGATCAGTGGTGACATAAGCTTGCTCTGGGAAGATAGGTGCAGACTGGGACCTGAAAATTATGTGGCTGAAAGAGATCTTTAAGACAGGTTTGCAAGTTAGTTAGTGTTTGGATGTTACTCTTGATACAAAGTTCCTATATAGTGTCACTTGTCATCTTACTGGAATAATGGGATGTCAGGAATGATACCCATTTTAAGGCAGGAGATAGTTTCATAGACTCTTAGAACTAGAACCATATTTTTTAAACAAATAGTTCACTGCCTTCATGTAAGATGTGAACTCTGAGACTCAGTGAGGTTATTAATATTTTTCAATCATACATCTTCTTTATGGATGTGCAAAAGACTTATATGGACCTCATTCCTTAACAATTCCTTCTTTTTAGAAGAAAACACATCTAGGATTCATATTGGTTTATAGTTTACATGATCACAATATGAATTCTCCAGTGATAGCAAATTCAATGTATGTTTATACCATCGAGGACTAATGAAATTCTTGGACCAGAGCAATTATTCATAAAATTGTACAATTAACAAGCCAATCAAGTGTTGAGATAGGCCCTAGCTCATTTTGGTTTCATTACTGAGGAAGGCTGAAGTAGAAGGCTGATGGAGCCTCTCACTGAAACCTGCAGAACCTTTGTTGTTGTTATGTGCCATCGAGCCGGCCCAGACTCATAGCGACCCCTCCTTGGGTTTCCGAGGCAGTATCACTAGGTAAGTAGATTGCCCAACCTTCCTTCCAAGGAGTGGTGGTGCGTTCGAACCACCAGCCTTGTGGTTAGCAGTCTAGTGCCTTAGGCACTATGAATGACTAACTTGCTGTTTTTCCCTTCCCTTATCATTCTCTTCTGAGAAAACCTTATAAAACAGTCAGCCCTGGGGCAACCAACATAAGGAGGAAGCAGAGATATTCACACAGACCTAGAGGCCTGAAGATGCCCACTCTCATACTTTCTACCTTTGCAGAATAAATCCCTCTAGACTGTGCGATGGGAGCTCTGGTAGCATAGTGCCTAAGGCACTTGACTGCTAACCAGAAGGCTGGAGGTTCAAACCCACCAGCCACTCCTTGGAAGGAAGGTTGGGCAATCTATTTCCATAGTGATACTGCCTCCGAAACCCAAGGAGGGGTCACTATAAGTCGGGTTCAACTGGACGGCACATATCAACAACAACAGACAGTACGATCCCACAGATGCTCCCAAAGGTGATCCCACATACTGTGGAAATTATAGAACAATATCATTAATATCACACTCAAGTAAGATCTTACTGAAGATAATTCAAAAACGGTTGCAGCAGTATATTGACAGAGAACTTCCAGAGGTGCAAGCTGGATTCAGAAGAGGACGTAAAACAAGGGATATCATAGCTGTTGTCAGATGGATCTTGGCTCAAGGCAAAGAATACCAAAAAGATATTTACTTATGTTTTATTGACTATGCAAAAGCATTTGATTGTGTGGATCATGACAAATTGTGGATAATATTGAGAAGAATGGGAATTCCTGAACACTTGATTGTACTCAGGAGGAACCTGTACCTTGACCAGGAGGCTGTCATTCGAATGGAACAAGGGGACATGGTTAAAAATCAAGAAGGGAGTGCATCAGGTTTGTATCCTTTTCCCACACTTATTCCATCTATATGCCGAGCAAATAACCCAAGAAGCTGGACTATATGAAGAAAAATGTGGCATCAGGATTGGAGGAAGAATCATTAACAACCTGAGATATGCAGACGATACTATTTTGCTTGCTGAAAGTGAGGATGACTTGAGGCACTTACTGATGAAAGTTGAAGAATACAGTCTGCAATATGAATTAGGTCTCAATACAAAGAAAACAAAAATCCTTACAACTGGACCAATGAGCAGCATCACAATAAATGGAGAGAAGATTGAGGTTGTCAAAGAATTCACATTGCTTGTTTCTACAATCAATGCCAATGGAAGCAGCAGTCAGGACATTAGATGACGTGTAGCATTGGGAAAGTCAACCTCGAAGGAACTGTTTCAAGTGCTGAGGAGTAAGGATGTCTCCTTCACGACCAAGGTGCACCTGACACAAGCCATGATATTTCCAATCACCTTGTATGCATGTGAGAGCTGGACAATGAATAAGGAAGACTGGAGAAGAGTTGATGCTTTTGAGTTGTGATGCTGGCGAAGAATGCTGAAAGTACCATGGACTGCTAAAAGGACTAACAGATCTGACCTGGAAGAAGTACACCCGAAATGTTCCTTGGAAGCAAGAATGGCCAGACTTCATCTCACCTAGTTTGGTCATGTCAGATGGGACCATTCCCTGGAGAAGGATGTTATGCTTGGTAGGGTGGAGGGTAGATGAAAGAGGGGGAGGCCTTCAACAACATGGATTGACACGGTGGCTGTGATGATGGGCTCAAGTATAGCAGGGATCATGGAGCTGGTGCGGGATCGGGCTGTGTTTCGTTCTGCTGTGCATGGGGTCGCTATGAGTCTGAAATGACTTGATGGAACCTAACAACAACCATAGACTACGCGAGGCACCTGAAAACCAAGGACAATTTCTTTATCACTGACCAGAAGAAAGGCCAAGAAACTACAAGACAAATACAACTCATCCTATGATGGCAAGGAAAACATTACTAGCATTCCTAAGACCTATCCCCTTCTGGAGAGCTCTGGTGGTGTACTGCCTAAGGCATTTGACTGCTAACCAGAAGGCTGGCTGTTCAAACCCCCCAGCCACTCCTTGGAAGGAAGGTTGGGCAATCTACTTCTGTAGTGATACTGCCTTGGAAACCCAAGGAGGGGTCACTATGATTTGGACCCGACTCCTCGGCAGGGGATTTGGATTCACTGCTCAGCCCTTTAAAAGCCCTAACCATTCCCGAGCTCAGGGAGACAGACATTTTAGAGAAACGATTCTCACTGTCTCCTTAGGTATCGATACTCAATAAACCTTTTGCTTTCCCTCTTCAACCTGTTGTGATTATTGGCTCTTCATGACAGGGGGTACGGACATTACCAGAATATCTTCTGATCCTGAGACATATTGGCCCATAAGAGCATAGCCACATACAAGATCACACACTGTGCTATTGTGAATCCAGAAGACGGAACTACAAGCACAGTATTCGTGTGAAGACATTGAGGAAAGACTATATGATAACTGCTACTCTTAAACCCAGTAAAATGCATTGTTCCACAAGTGAACAATGCCTGCAAGAACTGTAAAGGGCTATGCCTGTCAACAATGCACAGGCTTTGCCTAAATGAGTAGACACAAAGGAGTAAGAGAAGAAAGACAATGGCCTGGTTGTAGGTAACTGAGAAGACTTACGAGCTCTATGCACTTGCCATCATTCAGGGATGGCATTTAAAATACTGTGGCCTTTTCATAACTGCATTATGTCACTTGGTTAACAACAATAATATTAATAATAATACTCACAATAAATATATATCAACAGTTATGTTTTTTAAAAATTAAATGTCAAGAGATAGTAAATATAATATTTTCTGGACGTTACACCATTATAGAACTTGTTCTGAGTTTTCACATTTTTGATTTATAGAGATTGAAAAAAAGTAAAAATAGCACAGAGACTCAGATTGGGAAGAAGGGCATGGTTTGAAGAGGAGGGACACAGTTTAGAAATTATTTCAGAAATAAACTTGCTTCTCTCCTTGTAATTGTGTCTCTGAGCTATGGATTTCAATTCAATTTCTCATTGTTGAGTCATAAATCATCATATTTTAGGAATGCAGGGATCAAGTTCTTTGTGTCTCTATTACCACTCTTCCTTCAGCAATTTCTGGATTCCTGGCTCTTGGTTTTGTACCCCATAAGAATGGGTTTGAGGGGTGTATAGGTGACATAGTAAGGGCCATTGAGCAAGATTGGCACATCAGGGGAAAACCTCTTCTTAGCCATGTTAATGACAAAAACCAGGAGGATTGTAATGAAGAAGATGAAGTGAGTGACATAAGCGCACAGGGCCTTTGCTACAACATCCTCTACTTTGAATCTCAGTACAGCTCAGAGAATGGAAGTGTAGGAGAGGAGGGTGAGGGTGAGGTCGTATTGCAGCAGGATGCAACCTCAAAAAAATTTAGGGAGGCAATTCATATCATCACAGGAGAGGCTTGAGACAAGTATATTGGTGCAGATGTAGTTCTCAATGACATTTTTCCCACAACAATAAAGCTGGGCAAAAAGAATGAGAATGGACACAGTAAAAAGAGCTTTTCTAACCAAAATAAAAATGGCAACCTTGGTTACAAACTGGTCAGTGATGATGGATGGGAACTACAGATGGCCATGCAGCCGTCATAGGCCATTACCATGAATGTGCAGACTCCATGCCCAGAGAACAATTTATGATGTACATCTGCAGAAAGGAGGCAAAGAAGCTGAAGGACCTGAGGTCAAACCAGAAGATAGCCTGGACCTGGCAGATGACAGTGAGACAGAGCACAATATCCAGGAGGGAGATGACGCTGAGCACATACCCGTGCTTGGGCAGAGAGGCCTCCAGCCAGATGGGGATGAAAATAGCAGTGGCCCTCACAGCCAGAAGGAAGAGGAGGCTTAGGGGCAGGGAGAGTTGGAGCTGACACTGGGGCACCTGACAAAACAATTCAGGAGGAATTCCAAAACCCTAAATATGTTGCAACTACTTCCATAAGATATCATTTTGTGCAATTTTTTTGTGTGTGAAGTTTTTCTTTGGTGATCTTAAAAGTTAGGATTAAAATAAGCTTCTGGCTTTCTACAAAGGTAGAAAAAATCAGTTTAATTGGATGCAAATTTTAGTTTCAAGCAGGTTATTTGCATTAACTGGAGATTTCATGTGTTACAGAAAATCTGTTTGAAATTTTTGAAAATCTTGTTTCTCCACATTTCTGAGTATTTCTTAATTTGAAAGATACCATCTTATAAAGTGCAAAGAGTAATTTTAATTAGTTCTGAGGCTGTCATCCTTGCCATCAAGGAGTGTGATAAAATATGCCCATTGATTTCAACAATATGGAGGTGGTGAAGCAGCTCTTCAATGCCTCCTCTCTGAATCTCTTTTCCCACTTATAGATAATGTTCTCCACACCCATACCAATGCTGTTCAGTGTTGTCAGTTTTCTTTCCTTTTTTTTTAGCTAGGGAGACAAAGAATACTAAATTCTGTCCTGGGTCTTGGGAAATAACAATTAAGACAAAATAAGAACAATGACAGAGTTATGTGTAAAATATTTTGAGAGTGTAGGTGAGAATTACTCATTGCTGTTGATTTGATTCTGACTCATCGTGCCCCTATTGGGCAAAGAAGAACTTCCCTATAGAATTTCCAAGGCTGTAAATATTTATTTTCCCCCCCAATTTTTTTGGCATATTGCCCTCTCTTCACCCAAATCAATACTTGTCTCTACCTACCAAATAGTGTTCCCTCCCCTCCTACCCCTGGTAACCAGCAAAGAAAATTTCCTTCCATATATAAACCTTTCCTTGACTTTTTCACAATAATGGACTAATACAATATTTGTCTTTCTGTGATGGACTTATTTCACTCAGCATAATGTCCTCCCAGTTCATCCACATTATGCTGTGTTTTGCCAATTCTAGGTTATTCTTTAGGGTTGCATAGTATTCCATTGTGTGTATGTACCATAGTTTGGTTATCCATTCTTCTGTTGGTGGGCACCTAGGTTGTTTCCATCTTCTGGCCATTGTAAACAGTGCTGTGATGAACTCAGATGTCAGTATATCTGTTCTTGTCCTGACTTTCATTTCTTTAGCATATATACCTAGTAGTGGAATGGCTGGGTCAAATGGTATTTCTACTTCCAACTTTTTAAGGAATTGCTGTATTGCTTTCCACTCTGGTTGTATCATTTTACAGTCCCACCAGCATTGTATGAGAGTCCCAATCTCTCTGCATCCTCACCAGCATTTGCTATTTTCTGTTTTGTTGAACTTTGCTACTAGCATTAGGGCAAGATGGTATCTCATTGTTTTGATTTGCATTTCTTTAATGACTAATTATCATGAACATTTCTTCATATGTTTTTTGGCCACTTGAATATCATCTTTGGTAACATGTCTATTCATGTCTTCTGCCCATTTTTAATTGGATTATTTGTCTTTTTGTTGTTGAGGTGCTGGAGTTTTCTACAAACTCTAGAGATAAGTCCCTTGTCAGATATGTCATTGCTAAATATTTTTTCCTAATCTGTAGGTTCTCTTTTGACTCTTTTGGTGAAGTCTTTGCAAGCACATACAAATTTAATTTTTTGGAAAGTCCCTTTCATCTAGTTTCTCTTCTGCTGTTTGTGCATTTTGGGTTATGCTTGATACCCTATTTATACCATGTATTGTTGTTGTTGTTGTTTTGTGCCGTTTAGTCGGACCCAACTCATAGTGACCCCTCCTTGGGTTTCTGAGGCTGTATCACTACAGATGTAGATTGCCCAACCTTCCTTCCAAGGAAGTGGCTGGTGGATTTGAACTGCCAGCCTTCTGGTTAGCAGTCAAGTGCCTAAGGCACTACATTACCAGAGCTTCCATGCCATATATTAGGGCCTTTTAATTTGCTCCTAGTTTTTCCTTCATGAACTTCATAGTTTTAGGTTTCATATTTAAGTCATTGATTCATCTGGAGTTAGTTTTTGTGTGTGGCATGAAGTACAGATCTTGTTTCATTTTCTGCAAATGGATATCCAATTTTGTCAGCACCATTTGTTAAACAGACAATCTCTTCCCCATTTAATGGATTTTGGCCTCCTTTTTAGTTGTGGGGGGAAGCCAGATACAGTAACTTATCCTTCACTTTAGTAGGAATATCTCGACATGCCCCACACCATTGGACCCCTAGAAATTTCATGGAGGTGGAAGGGGCCTGAATTTTTGTTGGGTTAATTTCCCAACCTCTAGCACACATATGTCTCACCAATAAGTCTAGAGTCAT
>NW_006921601.1:1486527-1487129 GCF_000298275.1 Orycteropus afer afer | reverse complement strand
GAAGCCATAGTGAACCCAGAATTTGTGTCTACTGTAACATGTACAAAAGATTGTTTTTCAAGAAAAGGTACATGGGTGACATCCGTTTGCCAAACGTCATTGGGTCGAAGCCCATGAGGGTTTAAGCCATAATGTGGTACAAGGAGATGCACACTGCAGGAGCAATTCTTTACTACTTGTTCTCTAGTAAGTTGGAATTGCTTATATAAGCTAGCACTATTTTGATGAAAAGAAGCATGTGATTGGATAGCTTCCTGTATGGGAAGGCAAAGTTGTTCATCTGCTCACCTATTTCCATGAGTGAGGGTGCCATCCAGGGGGGTATGTGCTCTGATGTGTATAATGTAAAACGGATGAAAGCACTCCCGTACTGCCTTTTGTAAAGTAAAGAAAACTTAAGAATTCTTATTAGATATATGTTTGATCTTGCCAGTTTCAATACGAGTGAGTAAATGAACCACATACTGGTTGTCACTCACAATATTAAGTGGTTGACATGAGAAATCTTGAAAAACAAGTAAAACAACATAAGCCTCTGCTTTTTGCTTCCTTGGAAGCCCTAATAGCCTGTTTACAATCTTTGTTGGTATTATCATAAGCCA
>NW_006921601.1:1475032-1482592 GCF_000298275.1 Orycteropus afer afer | reverse complement strand
GGATCCAACTCACAGCGACCCCTCCTTGCGTTTCCAAGGCAGTATCACTACAGAAGTAGATTGCCGTACCCTCCTTCTGAGGAGTGGCTGGTGAATTTGAACCACCAGCCTTCTGGTTAGCAGTCAAGTGCACTAAAAATTAAGAATATCTTTTAAGAAAAGACTTTAAAAAGGAATCATTGCATAGTTTTGTAGTCATTTGGAAGATAGCTGAAAGTTATATAAATCAATTTGAAGAACAAGAACCAAGATTTTTGTAACAAGCAAACCTCCTAATTTGTGCTTATAAATTTCTTCTGTTTTCTTTTTAATAACCACACAAAGGGCCATATCTGCAATTAAACTGTTAAATGATACTGACATAACTAGCAGAGACTCAAAGATAGTGTTCCTGGTCCCCATACACTTTCTGGTCTTCCAGCTGTATTTATTTCACTTTAACTAGACATTTTTATACAATTATGCACAGAAAATAAAATTAATTGCCAGTTTATCTAAGGAGTCATTTTTATTTGGCAAGTATGGATCCTCCTAAATATTTTTTTTCCTCCTTATGTTTTAGATCTTCACATTTATAGGATCTATAACATTTAGAAGTATTCTCTTTTAAAAGAAGAATGAACAATTCTACATGCTATGAAGAAGCAATCCTTGACATAAACCAAATAAAAAAAGTTAATTATTCTGATTTTAATCGTGTGGAGGTGATGAAACCCATCTTTACAGTCCTTCTGTTCCCTTCTAGGAGTTCTGGTGGCACAGTAGTTAAGTGCTAAGCAGCAGCGAACTAAAGAGTTAGCTGTTCACTCTCTGCCCTGGAGAAAGATGTGTCAGTCTGCCACATTACAGATTGGAAACTCTGTGGGGCAATTCTGCTTTGTCCTATAGGGTGGATGCTATAGAATCAACTCATAGGCAAGGGCAACTGTAAGGAATATCCTCTTTCCATTTCCCTTCTTCATTGGAATATAATGATTCCAGTTCACATTCCCTACCCACAAGATACTGGTTCAGGATACGGCCATTGTTCTCTTATTATTTCATTTTTCCCTCTGGCATTTTGGTAGAAGTTAGGGTAACAAAAGTGAGTAAGTAACTGTCCTTATTATCAAAGCGGTAAAATCAGAATACCCCTGGGTATGAGGATAGTAATAAGAACAAATGATCACCGGTAATGACAGGGTCATGGATAGAGTATTATGAGTGTGTAGGAGAGGGCTTCAGGTATAGGCTGGATAAAAAGAGTTGTAAATAATATGATGTGGTAACTCATTCACATTAAACATAAAGGCTCCAATTATTCCACCTCCGCTAAATTTTGAAAAATAGTTCAAGAAAGAACGCAAGTTGACAAAAGATAAAGGTCAGATCTTCTTGGTCCTTCAAACCATACAGACAAATGTATTCAAATCTGTCTGCAGAATCAGAAGTTTCTTCTAAGATGTTATTTTATGGGTTTAGAAACTTTTTCATCATGTTTAAGAAGTTCCCTGTTTTTCACTCTAGGCTAACAATAAGACATAAACTTAGATATTAATTATTTTGGGAGCTCTTGCTAATTATTGGGAACAGTGTTCAAAAGTTCCAGGGCTTTATCCCACTTCACCATTCAGCATTCTGGGATATATGTTTGATTATCACCACTTCACAAATGAGGGAACTGAGATCACAAAATATAGGTCATAACCACACATGCAGTGCATTTCTTATCCTAATTCTGCCTAATACAGAAGGCTGAATTGGATTAATTTCTAGGACTCCCCTGAACTCAATAATTTTATATAATAATGGACCAGTTACCTGAACCCTATAAAGAAAGAGAAGAAACTTCACGCATGATATAATGAAGTTTTAAAAATGGATTCTGGAGAAACAGTCCTGGGCCAGGGGTGAATGAAGAACTGAATGATATTTTTATACATAGTTTCTTCTAGTGGTTCAAACGGTATTCTTGTTTCCAGCTGTGCTTTTTCTATTCTCCAAATGTAGCTCAATCCTACTTAGATGGGTCTTCTCTGATTGAATCTTCCCCATTAGAGAGATCCTGTTAGCACTTGGGGTCACTTTCATTCAGCGCGAGGATAGGTATTCTCTACCAGGACTCTTCCTTCACTCCTCCTAATCCTCCTTCTTAAAGCAAAGTTGATGTCTTCTAGAGATGGTCCTTCCCACCTGATTTATAAATCAAAAACCCACTGTCATTAAGTCAA
This sequence comes from Orycteropus afer afer, assembly GCF_000298275.1. Lineage (NCBI taxonomy): Eukaryota > Metazoa > Chordata > Mammalia > Tubulidentata > Orycteropodidae > Orycteropus > Orycteropus afer. Next base: position 1,480,382 of record NW_006921601.1, on the reverse strand, counting down.
ATCCAAGTGATAGGAACCCTATAGGACAGAACAGAATTTCCCCATAGAGTTTCCAAAGCTATAAAGCTTTACATAAGCAGACTGCCTCATCTTTATCCCATGGAGCAGCTGGTGGGTTCGAACCACTCAACTTTTTGTTCTCTAATTTTTATAAGACATTTTCTCTTGCTAACAGTTGAGTATAGAGTATCTTATTAGTGACTTTGACACATTTGGAATGAATTTTAAACATACTATATCATTTATGATTCCCAATAGTAGGCAATACATAGGGTAAATTGACTATTCAACAATTAGTTTTTTATATAGGAAAATTTAGATTCCTTGATCTTGTGTGTCTTTTCCATAATTTAATTGCTAGTGTTCAAATGTGCAAGAAATATAAATGGAAGGAATGATTTTTTTCAGGCCCCAGTCTAGTAAATATATAAACACACCTGCATCCTGTGTAAACTAAAATAGTGATCTTACTTTACATGCTTTTAGGCCTTTATTCTGTGCCACATCCCCATGCCCCAATAATGCTAAGGGCAGTTTTCTAGCACCCGAAATCTCTCTTTTACTTCTACATGCAACTTCTGCATCTCTGCAGAAGTTCCTTTCTGCATCTCTGTTATTCCTTCCCTAGCCGACTTTTGCATTTTGTTTCTGTTTGCTTTCTTGGGTTTTCCCCCTGAGAGACAATCTCCTAGGGGCTCAATAAAGATTAAAAGTTAAGTTGTATGCTTTATTTTTCCATTTCATAACTCTGTACTTCACACTTTCCAATATCAGTTGCTTTTGTCTAGTGGTTCTGTGCTTTGTCTTGATAGAATGGCCTGCTGAGAGTGTGAAATTCTGGAACTGGAGAATGTCCATAAGATTATAACCCATAGAAAACAAGTTCTAGTCTTGAGTTGGTGACCAAAGAACCTTCAGGTCAGGTACTATATTAACTCGTCGGTCTTTCCCTCTCTCTTCTCTTTCAATCTATTCACTAGTCATTCTGGAGCATGAACTGATATAGCAGCTGCTAAGCCTGGGACTGTCACAACTGGCCCACTTCCTATTAGCTCTGGTTGTATCAACAACATGTACAAACTTCAGGCTGTCACATTTCCAACATTCTCTCTAAACACAGTTCTTATTCTCAGGTTTTATCATTTATCTGTGCTTCTCCCATTCTGTGATTTTACTCTCTGTGAAATATTTGCATTTAATTCTTATCAACATGATCCTTAAATCTCACCATCACCAAAAAATTTTTCTTCTCTAGGATCTTGAAAGTACTCCTGAAATAAGGGTTCCCTGCTTGGAACCAGTGAGTATCATTGGAGAGTACAGTCATATGGAAGACCAGACAATTCAGATGTATGTATCCATGGGAAGCCCAGAGGAAGCAGAATGTTTTTTGTTTCCTATGAAGCATTTGGATAATTATTCCAAGCACTAGGGGAGATTTGAGGAAGACATAGAAGGATTATTTCACCTCTTTTCCTTACTTACTGATTGATTCTTTCTTTTCCCTTTTATGTCCCTATATATCCTTCAATCTGTCATTCATTCAACAAGAACTGAGTAAAACAACTGGGAATGCATTTATTTTCCTCTCCGTTTTCAGTCTTGGTTTACAATCTGAGCTTGCTAAAGGTAGCACTCGAGCTGAGGACCTAGAACTGATGGTTTCTGGTTCTAGCTAAGGACAGGTTGAGGAAGCCAGGGAAGTAGAAAGTCAGAGACGAAAGCAGAGACCCTGAACCTAAGACTTTTTACAAATTGCAGGATGGGTGTAGTATGCCACTATACTGTTTTAAGAAGTGAAAAGATGGTCCTCTTAAAATGAAAGCCTTGTTAAAAACCACAGAATTTTGACCAGCTTGTAAAACATCTCTCCCAAGTTTATATTCCGATATTATTGAGTATATATGGGGACAGGTAATTAATTCATTGCGTTCTTGGGCATACTTTTTTGTTTTGGGCACTACTCATATTTAGAAATTCTTTAGATTGAGCTGAAATCTGCTGAGCTACTTCCTGATGCTCACTAGCCCCTTGTCTCTAGTCTATGAAGCTACATAGATTGAATTTAATTCTTCCCCCATAATTCAACTATTTTTTCCAACTAGTCCCCAGGTAATGAATTTTCCAGCTCTCTTACCATGCCAGTTAATCTTCCACGGACAAACTCTAGTTTCTCTGCATCCCAGACAATATCAAGCCGATGGAAGAGATCAAAAGAGAAAAGAAAGTCCCAGAGTTCATGCTGTAGTGTGGGCTTCCTGGCCTGAGATAGGATGCAGTCTCTACTATCCCACCTAGTGTAGCACCTCTGACTCAGGAATGGAGAACACAGACCTGAAGAGATAGAGCCCTCCTGTCTTCTGGCTAAGTTTGGTCTAGCATCCTCAGCAGGCAATCTATAGGGCCCCTTTTCCAGACTCACTTACAGAGGATGTGAAGCATGGGTCTGGTTCCACTGTTCTTGGAGCTCAGGTTAGTTCCTGAAATATCTGGGGCAGATGTAATCTTGGAGCCGCAGGGGCCCTGCCCTCTGAGAACTTCTTTAGTCCATTGGGCCCAAAGGCACTCCTGGGACAGCGAGGCAGGCGGATGGTAGAAGAGAATGATTTTCTTAGTAAAAGCAAAGGTCCCTATTAACCCAGCTGTAGGAGGAACTACACTGGCTTTGTGTTATGTAGGGAGTCAGTTGAGTCTCCTGGGTAGGGATCTCTTTACATATCCATATACACTCACACTCACACTCATTTGCACACACACATTCTGTACTTTCAAATGGTGCGACAGGTCCAATAAAAAGTTCTCATGGATTTCCTGCATGTGCTCACTGGATAGGCTCAACCTATGCTATTGAATAAGTCAATGTTAACTTATCATAACTCTTGTCATGTCATTATAATGATGAAAATGTAAGAGAAAATTGAAAAACTATTACTAAGAAAATAAAATGTATTTTTCAGTGAGAAAGCTCCTATAGTTATTTCTAATTCAGTGAAAGATGTTAAAATGGGACTTATGTATAATTGGATATTAGTTAGGGAATATGCTTTACTCTTTTATTTTATTTTATTTTTTTTAACTTTCATTTTGAACTTCATGTGAATAATTCATACTCCTCAAGTCATGGTACACAAACATCAAAATTTTCTTTAAGGTTTTTCTTTTGCTTTAGTTTTATTTATGTTTCTTCTATATAAACCAATATCAATCTTCTTTCCTCTTCTTTCTGTATCTAAACCCCAAAATCAAACCCACTTCCATTGAGTAGATTCTGACTTATAGCAACCTCCTTTGAGTTTCAGAGGCAGTAAATCTTTACAGAAGTAGATTGCCCATCTTCCCTCTGTGGAGTGGCTGGTAGGTTAGAACCAGCTTTCTGGTTAAGAGTCAAATGCCTTAGGCACTATGCCACCAGGGTTCTTTTCTGAATCTAATGTATATGAAATATGTCTTTCTAATTAATCTTCAGCCTGCTTATTTAGTTATATGTTCATCTATGAGAGAATGGTTTGGATCCCTAATTTATATAAATGTCACTGGGTTGTAAGTTTGATGTTATTCTTTATTTCCAATCAACACTACATCTTAATCACTTTCATTATTTTTTAATTGTTGTTCAATATTCTATTATGTGCAGTAATCCTTTTATTTAAGTGGACAATATACCCAGGTAATCTATAACTCATTAACAAAAATAATAGTACTGTCAGTATCCTTGTACATTTCTCTTTATGGGAAGGTGTATATTGCAGGAATAGTTTTGCTGAGTCATGATGTATCAGCATATTAATTTCACTGCTGTTGTTGTTATGTGCCGAGTCTGACCCGACTCATAGTGACCCCTCCTTGGGTTTCCCAGGTGGTATCACTACGCAAGTAGATTGCCCAACCTTTCTTCTGAGGAGTGGCTGGTGGGTTTGAGCTGCCAGCCCTCTGGTTAGCAGTCAAGTGCCTTAGGCACTATCCTACTAGGGACTATGAAATTTCTTTCCAAAATATTTATAAAATCTCACTAAAAATACATAAAATTTCTTTATTTTTAACATCCTTCACACCATTTCATATTGCCTTTATTTACTTTTCTTTAAAACTAGATGACATCTTATTTTCTAATAAAGGCTTTAGAAACATTCCAAAAATTATGATATGTTATGTTTTCATTTTTAATTTTTTGGCTCCAAGTATTTTCTACTTTCTTTTTTGATATCTTCTTTGATCCATGTGCTATTTAGAATTGTTTAGTTTTCAAATATTAGGTTTTTTTTTTTTTTTTTTTTTTCCCAAAGACAACTTTGTTACTGATATCTAATTAAATTTCAATGTGGTCATGAAGCATACTTAGCATGACTTAAATCCTTTAAAATTCAATAGGATGTGTTTTATGTCCCACAATTTGATCTTGTTTGCCAAATATTCTATGTGCACTAGAAAGCATGTCTATTCTACTGTTCCATGCTTTGGAGTTTATTTTTTACTGATATTAATATAGACATTCTAGTTTTGTTTTTATTAGCATATATATGATTGATATACATAGTTAGGAATTTCATTTTTATCCAATCTAGCAAACTCTGCCTTTTAATTGGGATGTTTGGTCCATTCATATCTAGTGTGGTTATTTTTATGTGACATATCAATACCTATCATCTCGATGTTAGTTTTCTATTTGTCTATTCTATTATTTCTTCCCTTTCTTCATTCTCTTCGATTGAGTGTTTTTTAATAGTTATATTTTATCTCATTTGGCTTATTGGTTATATGTATTTTGTTATTTTTATGGTTGTTTTAGAGCTTATAAGAAGCTCTGGTGGTGCTTAAAGCATTGGGCTACAAAACTAAAGGTTGGCAGTTTGAACCTCCTAGCTGCTCTGTGGGAGAAAGATGAAGCAGTTTGCTTCGATAAATAGTTACAGCCTTGGAAACACTATGGGGGTCACTATGAGTCAGAATTGACTTGATAGCAGTGGGTTGGTTCAGTTTTCAGAGTTTCTAGTACACAATTTTAACTAATCACAGTATATCTTCAAGTGATAATATATCATCAGTCCATATATAGTGTAAAAAACATAAAATATAGCTCTATTTCTCTCTTTCTGGCCTTGTGCTATAATTATAATGTATGTTATACTTCCATATGTTATAAACCCCTTACTATACTGTTAATATTTTTGTTTAAACTATTACCTCTTAAAGAAATATAAATAATAATAATAAAATTATTAATAATAAAAAGCTTATCATTTTCCTTCTGCTTAAAGAAGTTTTAGCATTACTTGTAGTTTGGGCCTGCTGATTATGAAGTATTTTAGTTTTTATTGTGAAAAAGTATCTTGTGCTTTTTTTTTTTTTTTTT